>NW_024883166.1:0-124024 GCF_019059575.1 Amphibalanus amphitrite
AGTGTACCGATACAATAATATTTTTGCTGATTTATCTATTTTGAACCATTTCTCCATTTCTATTTACCATCAAATGTCAATTATTTCAACAAATATAATATATTATAAAAAGTAACGTATCTCTCCTTTTTGTAAATCATTTAAGAGCAAAAAACCTCGAATTGCTTTATTTCTTCCTATTAACCTTCGCCCTGGTGGGGGGGGCCATTTTGGCCCCCCCCCTGTGGTTTTTCAGCGATAACTCAGAAACCACTTGAGTTAGCGCCCTGAAACTTTGTATAGCTTTATTCAACATTTTTACATCATGTCCTGTTTTGGGGGGTTCGGGTCAGGTCAGGTCAGGTCACAAGGTCACCAAAACTGACACCACCTCTAAAAAAGTTCAAAGCTCTCTCAAAGGCACAGCTTTTATCCGATCGATGTAAAATTTACAGTACTTGAAGATGTCACCCAGCTCTACGAAATGGCTATCTCGGATTTTTTATAAATGTGACCTAAGGTCAGGTCAGGTCATCGCTGCTCCCCATTATAAGTCAATGGGAGAATCGAAAAGTAGTTGTTTTTCAGCTAAATCGGGCGTGATTGATCCTATATTTCGTTATTGAAGTGTCTTAGGTCAGCAAATCACAGCCCATGTGAAACCATTTGCTTGTGACCTCGCTGAGGTCACGCTAGGTCATCTCCCTGGTCACCAGAGGTCACCAGCGGTTTTTTCTGCACTTACTTGTTATTGAATAGAGATAGAGACTCCGTTCGACGTTTATCGTGTTTGTCTCGTCAATGCGGATCGAATGATATGCAGCATGACCTATTTCGGTAAGGTCATGACCTTGACCTGAGGTCAAATTTTCAAAATGACCTTTCGAGGTCAAACTATATATCATTCGACGCGTCTCGACGAGCCAAGCACGATGGTGCATGAATCGTTTCTCTATTTCCTCGTGAATGCATGCTATAGTTAAAAACATTTTCAACAAAATTTGCCAAGTTGACCTTGCATGACCTCTGTAGGCCAAACCGTTAAGCTGAGGTCAAATCTGACGAACCTTGGCGAAAGATCTTGAAAAGAGCTATCGATTGCTTTTTTCCGCGGCTCTCTAGCTCTTCTAGTTTCCGAGCTACAGCGGAATATGTCCGGCAACACCGAAAACACTGAAATTTGACTTATGATGACCTCTAGCGACCTCAATATTGACCTTAGCGAAAAAATGACCGAAATACTTTCGAACGTACTTGTTATGGTCTTTCGTTTGTTTTTTTCCGCGTCTTCCTAGCCCTCTTCGTTTTCGAGTTAGACGGGGGGGGGTCATTTTGGCCCCCCCCCACCAGGGCGAAGGTGGCTCAGACCCACACCAGGGCGCGGGTTAAACAATTAGGGATGGTGGCCCTTCCCCATACAATGAACAAAAATGTTTGAAAACATATTTGTCAGTGTTAAAAAACATTATTTGGCATGGTGGCAAAGTCACCCCTTTTTCAGTTTAACTTTGCCGCGACTCATTTTCTTTAAAAATGTATATTTTTATGCAAGATATAAATACGATAATAGCAAAACCCAAAGAGCTAATCTTCATCCGTGTTTTAAACATAGAGTCATCCAAATAAGTTAACAAGTTTAAATAATACAAGCGTCTAAAGTTGAAAACATGGCAGTCACCCCCGTTTACGGTATTATAAATGATGCTTATTATACAGACAGCAATCAATTTCAAAATATGTATTTCCACCAGAACCTAAATGCACACTAAAACACATAAAAAACGAGTGCTCATCGTTATATGGCTTTATTTTTCAAATTAAAAGGGGATTTTTAAGAGAATTTTAGCACCAGTAAGCGTCTTAGATTTTCGGCAACCACTCCATTATAGAATCGGTATGGGTCTTTAGCCTATTCTCACGTCTCACGTATGAAACAAATAACGGGCACTTCATGGCTTCTGATTAGATATTTAAATTAATGATGATATAGGTACCTGAGTTTGTCAGAAAAATTGTAAATGCCTACTCACTATTCGTATTTCCTCACTTTGTTTGACAGAGTTGCGGATCAATCTGTTGTTTCTCTTCCTGCATCTCGATCTGACTTCTGAACCGAGTATTTTTCTTGATATAGCTTTGATATGTAGATTGGGTTCTTCAATCTTTTGAGGAATTGCTTTTTAGCTATAGGTTAGGTAATAGGTACCTATGCTTGAATAAGAAGGAAAATAAGCTGTAACTTGACCTAGTCCAGTTCATGTACGTAATCTTCGAATTTTAGTAGCTCTATCTTCAAGAAGGAAAATAAGCTATGTCTTGAATTGATCCAGTTAACCCGCGCCCTGCTGGGGGGTTGAACACCCCCCTTGTGGTTTTTCGCGAATATCTTAAAAACGGCGGCGCGGAGCGCCGTCGTTTTTGGTACACCTTATTATACATCAATTCTACACATGTTGTGAAAATTTCAGACCAAGGTCATTCAAGGTCAGGTCACCAGGTCACTCGAAGTGACCTCACCTCATCAAAAGTTTCAATGTCTGCCATTGCTACACTGAGTGGCCGATCGCTTTGGAACTTTCAGCGATTGATAAGGGTAACCGTATCTATGAAATGTATATCTCAGAATTTTGATATCGGTGACCTAAGGTCAGGTCAATTTTGCGAACTCCCCATTATAAGTCAATGGGAGAAAATTGAAATGCGCCTCTTTTGGACGAAAGTCATTATAAACGCTCCCAAATACTGAATTACTAGTAGTTTAAACAAATTGAACATGAAAATGGTGTCCGTGACCCCCTATTTATGCCCCTGAGGTCATCTCAGGTCACGAATGGTGTCTAACAGTTTTTCGCAAATAACTTTTGATAGAGGCATGCTAGAGCGGTGAAAACGCCTTAGATGTGTTCAACTCGACGATACGGATCGACTGATATGCAACATGACCTTTTCCGGTCAGGTCATGACCTTGACCCGAGGTCAAATTTTCAAGTTGACCTTTCAAGGTCAAGTTATAGTTCATTCGATGCGTCTTGACGAGAGGAACACGATGCCGGTAAAAGTAAGCGCGTACACGGCTTGGGTCAAAAATTATTGCAGAAAAACTGTTTCCGAAAAAAATCGGCTATTTTTGCAGTTTTTGCCCCCTGCAGGCAAAACCGTTGACGTTAGGTCAAATCTGAGTGAATTACTCAGAAAGGGCGTTAATAGGGCTATCGAATGCGCTTTTCTGTGGCGCTGTAGCTTTATTGGTTCCCGCGTTATGCGTTGGCTTCCTGGAAATTGTCGACATTCGACCTGAAAATCGGCGAAATTTTGCCTTCAATGACCTCTGGTGACCTGACCTTTGACCTGACCAAAAAGTGCCTGAAACGATTTCGTAATTATTTTTGGCGCTCTTTCGAACGCCGCCTTCCGCGTATCGCTACGTGGCCCAGGAGCCGAGTTAGAAGGGGGGGGGGTGTTCAAACACCCCCCGCAGGGCGTGGAAATCCAGGACCCCCAGCCGGGCGCGGGTTAATGTGCAGGTCTCGCGGGTTTTAGCGGTAGGTGGCTCGGCGAGCGGGAGTGCAACCAGTTCCGCCTCTGAATCGGTGACCATTTGCTCCGCCCAATTACTCGCGAGTGTGTACTACGACACATAGTAAAGTGGAAAGGGCAGGGTTAGAGTGGCAGCCTGCGTTGAGGCTAGAACCGGTTTCTATCGTCTGGGCCGGCGACACGGCATGAGGTCAGGGGACGGGGAAAGGTCAGAGGTCAATTGGACGGTCAAGGCCACCAGTAGCCAGCGGGCGGGGTGAGCCGACAGCGTGCCGATCCATAGTCGTCCAAAGTTTTAGCCGCTTACCATGCACGGTTCGTCGGAAGGTCATCTCAGGTTCAAACGAAAGGGTACATACCATTCGAAAGCTGACGGTGAGCTGAATCCAAAAATGTATTTTTCATCAAAATCGATCGATGGCCTTTTTTTAAATCGCGTTTTTGTAAAAATTATAGTTTTTTAATCAACGGGCTGCAGGGATGCGGAGCCGTGGAAATTTCAGACGGCTCCGGCTTCGGCTCCGGCTCCGGATGAAAAAAATCGGCTCCGGCTCCGGCTCCGGTTGAAATGTCATGGCGGCTCCGGCTCCGGCTCCGGTCCGAAAAAAATGGTGCGGCTCCGGCGGCTCCGGCTCCAGTACTCTGTACATACCCTGTGCAATTAAATACGGTTGGAAGAAAAAAGACAATAGGATTGGTACACGCTGCTTCTGTATTTGCGTTACAAGGCTTTTTTTGTTTTTAGGACCTTGGCTACTTTCATATTTTGAATGCCACATGTTCAACTGCCTTGTACTGTCAAATCGAATTAGTTCAATAAATTTTTCCTCTTCAAAAAAAAAGGAGCCGGAGCCGTCCCCTTTTTTGACGGCTCCGGCTCCGGCTCCGGCTCCGGGCTATATTGTTTCACGGCTCCGGCTCCGGCTCCGGCGGCTCCGGCTCCAGCTCCGGCTCCGGCTCCGCACCCCTGACGGGCTGTCCCGGGCATTCTTGAAAAATTAAACATGTTCTTTTCTTTAGTTCCAGTGAAAGCTGAACGCCAAAAGAACAATATTTAGCGAAGCAATATTTCCTAACATTAATATGCGTCTCCCACAGCCAACAATAAGGCACAATCACACAGCTCAGTGTCACGATGGACCAAGTCAGCCACACAGAAGCGTGAAATGACCCTTATCGACTCGCAGACCCGGCGCTCTTGGCCCGCCTGACTGGCCACGGAAAGAACGTTCGGCTCTCGTTCTACTAAACAAATGTCATATTTGTCAGTTTAACTGTCCACATCGCTATTAAAGTTATTCAGGATACCTGTGAATAAAATTCATTGTTCTGTCATCCGAATATGTAGGTTTCATAGCCATTAGCGTTTTCAATACGTTTTGATGTTGTAAAGGACATCGCGCTCGGCGCGAATCAAATTTTCAAATTAATTTTTCATTATTAAGGAAATGGTACGAATCATCACTTTTTATTTGCTATCCTCTGATTACACGTACATTTGCCTGAAAAATGGCACCACATCGATTTCATTCCGTCAAGCCGTTTTCCAGCGGCATCGATTTTCCCGTCACAATGCACGAAATCGGTCAATTTTTCACAACCGGGGGTGCTGGCTTGCACGTGGCGCGTGCTACCTACACGAAATTAAAATGAACCTCAATCCTTCTCACAGCTGGGGCATTCCACAATAACTAGATTGTACCAATTTTTTTCCAATTTGACACCCTCATCTCTCGGATTTTGACTAGAATTGGCCTCAGGGGTAATCAAGGGCTCTGAATCCATCTGTAACAATTTCAGGCTTATCAGATAAGTATTTTTTAGTTATGGTGTATAACATTTTTTGGATCTTGCTTTGCAGCGCTAAGTTTGGCGGGCTGTAACTCTAAGACGGATTATTCAAATGCCAAATGTTATATAACATTGAGCTTGCAATGAAACAGAAATTAATATGAATTATTGAAATTTTGAAAAATACACTATTTTTGGTATATGACATATCGAGTTTTCGTTCATTTGTTTGTTTTTTACTTTGGGACCATTTTTTAATTTTTATTTCTCTTAAAAATATTTGGCTAATTGTTAGGAAATATGCAAAACAAAAATAGGAAGGTGTTCTTTCTATGAATGTATTTATTTTGCGTCACGACGACGATCTCGAATAGTGATTTCGGGAGGGGAGCTTACGTGTGGCTTGGTAAAGCTGCCTAGTGACAGCACGGGTTACTGATATTTCAATTCAAGTCTGAATGATCTTAAAAAATGAAAAGAGGGTTCATCCAACCCTCTTTCCTATAAGCACGAGAGTGAAAAAGGCTGTTTGGTTCTGACATTGTTTTGGACCCCAATGATCATAGCTGTCCATTGTCCAAGATGAGAGTTACAGGACGCATACATGGTGTCCTCCAGAGGTCTCACAACCTGTATATCTGGGATTTTTTTAAAGGTCACATGAGGTCAGGTCGGTCACGTGACATCGCTGTTATAAGTCAATGGGGAAATATAAAAACTTATGTTGGCACCGAGAATGATGTTAACCCGGCAGGCGGTGGGCCTCCCGGCCACCTTCCGCGCGGTGGGAGGGGGGGGGGCATTGTTTTGCCCCCCCCCGTATCTCCGAAACTACTGGACAAATCCGGAAAATTCAAACGGCATTCGATAGCCCTGTCAAATTTGTCGAAGGAAACCAAATTTCATTGACCTCAGGGTCACCGATGACGTCACAGGTCAGGTCAAAGATAAAATGTTTCACCGTTTTCTAGGGAAAGCGCTATAACACCGAGTAAAATGCATCTTGTCAAAAATCAGCGATAGGGCGTCAGTTGTCTAGTACATATGTTGCTATTAGAGGTCACTGGTCATACCAGGTCAGGTCACAGGTCAGGTCACCAAAGGTCACCAAGGGTCACCACATGAACCCAACTTTACTAAGGTTGTGCGATGCATGTTTTATGGCCAGTTTTTCATTTCCAACTCAATGGTGTTGGTTATAAGACTATCAGGTACGGTTTAGGTCACTTTCTGGTGGAGGTCAGGTCAAAAAAGGTCAAATTTCAAAGTTGATATTTTTGCATAAAATGGGTATCGATTCGATGCAGCTCGTCACGGGGAGTCTAATGGTGGTCTTTGTTTTACGCTACGAGGGCTAGGATTGCTAAAAATTGAGTTTGAAAATTTGACGTCATCAATTTTGAACAGTTTTTCGCTATAACTTGGCCAAAAAAAGAGGTATCAATCTCAAATTCGGTATGTAGATAGAAGGCGGTAGGGACTATCACATATATTCCGTTTTTTCGAAATTCAAAAAACTTTTGGATTTTTCGGCTATTATATTCAAAAAATCTATTTTTTTTATTTTTGGGGGTCAAATTCCAAAAAATTCAAAAAACCGAAATAGCAGTTTTGTAGCCCTCTTGATTCCACACCTTTTATGTCTGAAACATTTTTCTGAATCTCTAAAGCTGTAGGCCTGACAGCTCTTCCCGCGAAACCTTTTTTGGGTCGAAAATGGCAGAAATGACGTCACTCAACGTCATTAGCGGCCAACCTATCATAACCTTTGGACATTTTTTGGTCACCATGTGCGCTAGCTACTCCCGGGAGGGTACTGAAAGTTTGGTGACGATCGGCGCAGCGGTTCTCGAGATATATAAAAAAAAAACTAAAGGGGGGGGGGGGCAAAAAAAAATGCCTCCCACCGCCTGGAAGGTTAAACTATCTCACATACATGGTATCGGGATTTCATGCCCTCCTTGCAAAGTCCGATGCTTCACTTTTGCATTGTTAACCTTGCGTGACGTCATTTATGACGTCACTAGGGTCCTACGAGTTTTTCGTCAATAACTCCCAATCAAATTTAGCTAGAGAGTCGGGAAAGTCACCAATAGACTCGGCAAGACCTTCCGAATCGAATGATATGCCATTTGATATCCTTTGCCCAGCTTCGTGACCTGTGTGGCTCTGACCTGACCTTGACCCGAGGTCAACTACTTAAGTTGACCTCACCCAAACAAAAAGCATATCATTCGACACACCTGAGCTAGGCGAACACAATGATGCCAAAATCGCGGCTCTGCGGCCATTTTTTGCGAAGTCGTTTACTAAAAACCGAACCCGTAACTTCAGTCACTTGACCTGACCTCAGACGCTACCGGTTAAGCTGAGACCTTAAAATCGGGTACCAATCGCTGCGACTTGTAACGGCATACGCGCTCGTTTTTTCCGCGAGGCTCTATAGAGCCTCGCGGAAAAAACGAGCTTTCCGAAAAAACGAGCTTTCCGTTGTTTCCGTTTCGCTTCTAATAGAGCTATAGCTCTATTAGAAGCGAAACGGCGTGCTGGGGTTGTACCAACCCCCCGAAACCCATTTTGTTTGCGGAAAAATGAGGAACTTATCGAAAGAACATCTTTCTAATTTTTTGCTTGTCGATTTGCAATGACATAAAGTTTATTTTGAAAAAATAAAAATGTGAAAAATTTTGGTCCCAAAAGCCATTAGAGGCAAATGAAAAAAAAGATTAAGATTTTTGTTCAATAAATAAAAAATTTTCTTTGGAGTTTTTAAAAAGTATTATTTATCTTTTATTCATCGCAGGCTTAGTGCTGTTCACCGTTGGTTGGTTGGTTAACCTGTTCTTGAGTTATAGGCCATCAAACTCACCGTTACACACCGAAGTTAAAAAAATGTGATGCAATATAACTCAAAAAGTTTTGATCTGAGAAGTCTGATATTCTACCAGGCGTCTTTGGGGCCTATGATTACCCCTGGGACCAATTTTCATTAAAATCTGAGAGATGAGGGTGACGGGCCTGGTACGATCTATCGTGGAATGCCCCAGCTAGCCTGTTCAACGTGTTTCCATTTCTATCGCTAATGACCTCGCCTTTAGGCCAGGTGACCAGAAACCGGCAACTAAACTGCGGATATTCTAGGGGCGTGGAAACCTTGAAGATTGACTGTGCTGCAATGCCACCCCTATCGGTTATAAACCTGGCTAGATCGGGTCCATGCGCTCAGCAGATCGGCAAATTTGTTGTTAAAGGGACTATCCCACCTTCTAAAATGTTGTTAAAACCAGTTAAATTGTGCCCCACTTTATAGATTGGATGACCAGGAACACGGTTCTGGCATTTATTTTTCATTAAACATCTTAGGCCTCCCATATTCCAAACACAAACATTCAAATATGTGACGTCACAGCCCAAAATTACCTCCTTCCCCAGGCCACATTACTGTCATAAAGCTGATTCTTTTTACTCTGTAGGCACCACAACAAAGTTCAGACCAAGTTTTAAGCGATTTTTCAACGAACAAACCCATTTAAATCAGAATAACTAAACGAGGTGACGTCACACTAACGGTCGCTCCATGTTGAAGATAGGGCCTTGTACAAGGCCCATTTTCAAATGAAGGGAACGAATTTCTTCAACACCAAGAGGCCGCGGGGGTTGCAACTTGCAACCTAGATAGATAGTGGTTTCTGAACCTCGCCGCAAACTTGGCTATCTCAACTCAAACCCCATGTTAAAGGTGGGATAGTCCCTTTAAACAGCCCTGAAGGCAACGGCCAAGTAAGCCACAAGGGACCAAACATCATTTCACATGTTAGGACGTTTCTAATCACAAGTCTAGAAATGAGCGGTTAACCCACGAGCCGCTGGGAGGGGGGGGGGGGCATAAAGTTGCTCCCCCTTTACGTTTTGTGGAATATCTCCCAAACCTGATGAGCTACGAACGTGAAACTTGGCATGTCATTTCACATGGGATTGACACCAAATTGGAACACAACCTCGGCTAGGTATTCAGGAAGATGTGTGCAAAGTTTCTCTTCGCTATCTCTTCATGTTGCGACGATATCGTCGCAGAAGTAGAGGGGGGCAACTGTTGCCCCCCTCCCCCCCCCCCCAGCGGCCGGCGGGTGTCGCGGAGGCCCAGCGGCCGCCGGGGTAATGAGATCTGACACGCCGAATCATGCAGGGCCTCGTCTAACATGTTAACTGGGGGGGGGGGCAGTCGAGCTGATTGCCCCCCCCCCCTCAGTCAACACGTGAACTTCTCACAAAATTACCACATCTGCAATACGTTTTTGCTAGGAGTCTTACATGATTTAACGAGAAACATTAAATAATTTGTTCAATAACTGTTCGTGGCTACGGGAAAAGCCAGAGTTTTGTGATTTTCAGAGCTGAGAGCGCCAAGTAGCAAATTGTCAATTAGCAGCTGGCCAGTGACCCAAGTCGTGTTTGCCCCCCCCCCCCCACGACCAACACACACACACAGTCAAACGCCCAACACGGATAAGTATGTTTATCATTCTCTGGTGAGGGGGTAACACAATGTTAACCCGCGCACCGACGGGGGTCTGCGCCAACTTCGTACCGACGGGGGGGGGGGCGGATGACCGCCCCCCTGAGATCTCGAGAACGAAGCAAGGTAGCGACAAGCGGTAAACGGCATCGGATACGCACGGACAAGGTCTACAATTTTTACTCAGGTCATTTTCAGGTCAGGTCAAAGATGACGTCACAGGGGTCGAAAAAGTCAAAATGGCGGCGCTAGATATGAAGAGTTTTTCTCGAATAGCTTTCGAATTAGTCATGATAGGAACAACCTAAGGGCATCATCGTGATCCTCTCGTTAATCCGCATCGAATGATATACATGTTGACCTCGAAAGGTCAAGGTCAAAGGTTGACCTCAGGTCACGTGACCTCGAGGTCATCATGTATATCATTTGATGCGTCTTGACGAGCTGAACACAATGAGACAATCCGCACGGCTGTATCTTGTTCCTGTACGGAGTTATTGGCCAAAAACCTTTGGTGACCTTTGATGACGTCACATGACCTTACAGCTGCCCAACAGCAAAACAGACCTCAAGGTAGTGAAGGTTGATCGTATATGAAGTCATGTATGGTATATGGGGCCATTCCCACCCGTTTTAGTGGTAAAAACAGGGAGTTGATTTTCCCCCATTGACTTATAATGGAGAGGTCGCGAAATTGACCTGACCTTAGGTCACCGACATCAAAATTCCGAGATATACAAATTGTAGCTACTGATGACCTAATAACATCCTGCGACTTTCAAAGGCCTCCGACATCTACTGTAGCTCTTGCACGGTGACAAAGTTGCAAAAAAGTGACTTGAGGTTGGGTCATTCAAAGTGACCTGGTGACATGACCTTCAAAGTTAAGAGGTTCAAACTTGCACACCATGTGTAAAATTGATGAGAGAATAGTCGTACAAAATTTCGCAAAGCCCATTCGAGCTCTTTAACGCTCTTTCGCTGGTGTGTCCTCAGATTTGACCTCAGGTCAACGGTTTGGCCTCCAGATGGCAAAAACTAAAAAAATACCCGTTGTTATGAAAAACATTTTTCTGCAATAAATTTGGCTCAAGGAAGTGACATTTATTTTGCCAGCATCGTGTTCCTGTTGTCGAGACGCGTCGAATAAACTATAATTTGACGTTGAAAGGTCATTTTGAAAATTTGACATCAGGTCTAGGTCATGACCTGACCGGAAAAGGTCATGTTGCATATCAGTCGATCCGTATCATCGAGCTGAACACATCTGCGGTGTTTTCATCGCTCTAGCATGTCTCTATCAAAATTTATTGTCAAAAAAAATAATGGGACCTTTTATGACCTAATATGACCTCAGGGTCATAAGAAGAGGTCACGGGTGCCATTTTTCGGTTCAGCTTGTCCAGTTTACCCGTAACACAATGCTGTTTGGAATGACGTTTGATGAGTGTTTGGAATGACGTTCGTCCAAAAAGGCGCCTTTCAATTTTATCCAATTGACATACCTATAATGGAGAGGTCGCAAAATTGATCTGACGTTAGGTCACTGATATCAAAATTCCGAGGTACCGTAAAGTGGGACTATTTGAGACAGTATTTAAAATCGCTATAAAATGAAGAACGTTTGATTTTTGTTTGATATTTTTGCACAGGGAGGTGTGGAATCGAGCAGTAAATCGTCTGAGCAAAAAATTAAGCATGAATCTTAAGTGGTTTTTATCTTATAGCAATTTTAAATACTGTCTCAAATAGCCCCACTGTCTCAAATAGCCCCACCTTACGGTATCCATTTTGTATATACTGTTACTCTCATTAATTGCTGAAAGTTTAAAGGTGATCGTTCGGTCGGCGCAGCTATGACGAGGATTATAGCTTTTTCTGAGGTCAGGTCACTTGAGGCCGTTTTTTAGATATCTGCGAAAAACCGCAGGGTGGTATTCCAAAATCCCCCGGCCCGGCGCGGGATAAAAAACCAAATGAAAAAAGAAAATTGTTTAAAAAAATCATGGTCTCAGGGCTGTGACGAAAAACAACTGGCCTAAATCCGGTGAGAAATCAGGATTTGGGGGTATTCTAGGTTTGGCTCCTTCAGTCTCTGGCCCCCTTCCCCCCAGTGAAAATTCCTCAGACGAGGCCCTGGCCAAATGCCCATTCTGTCCTAAACATAATGGGCTCTAAAAAGTGGTCACAGACCAATGGCCATTTTGGTCAGGTCATTAAATTTTCAGGGTAGGTGTAAAATATCAAATTGCGGATGGCCTGAACTCCTGAGTCCTGACCGCATGGATATTTATTTACTTATGGTGAAAAAAAATAACCGGCACTGAAAGCTTCACAGGTATCCGCCACTTCCTACGCCAGTTATTCAGGAAAAACTGAGGAGAGGGATGTATTTTATCACCCCTAGTAAGAGGTAGGGTTTGAATTCCATTAAAACTAAACGGTAACATCGAAAAATAACACTTCATTTATATTTCTCAATAAGAAATGGTGGGTTGTTTCTTAATGTTAATAAATGTTTATTAGGTAACAAAAATGATTTAAGTTGACCATGGCACGACATTTCCAATCTATTTTAAACCTAAACCACCATCCCGTTCGTTCCAGCCCATCCCGCCTGCCGTCCCCCCCCCCCCCCCACCACCACCACCACCACACCGGCTGAGTTACAAGGCTGAGGCGAGCGCCTCCCCTTCATGTGCGCCAAATCAGTGGGGGAAACTGTGGTCAAATCTCCCATTTTTGGAAGCCTTTCATTTTTGGAAGGACCTTCCATAAATGGGCATGCATTTTCAAAAAATGGAAGGCTTCCAAAATTGGAAGGCCTAATCTCAGTGTTCCCAACTGTGATTCCCATCATTTGATTGAAGTTACGGCCTTTTAAACGTGTAACATTAATAGTTGATTTTGCCATTTATGATTATTGATATAAGGAGAAGCAGCAGTGCTAGTGTTGGTAACACCGGCATGCTTTGTCAACGTACAATGTACATAGTGATATAATAGCATGGTGTCCTGGTGCACTGCTCTCTTTCTCTACTTCTGGAGGACACATAGAAATTCAGAAGAGAAAACAGCTGGCCAATAACCAACCAGGACACTGGCGGTCGCAGCCGCTAGCAAAAGGGGGGGGGGGGCAAACTCACACTCGCGGGACATAACATTTATCCGTCACCGGAGGGGGGGGGGTGATCGGCTAAATTTTACGTCCACGAGGCGCCGCGCAGTTGGCACTAATTATGCTTCATCCATCTCATTCTTGCGTGGAATCTTTAAGCACAATTTAAGGCAAAATCACCAGTTCCATTTCCCGTCCCACGGTGTTTCCACCGGTCGGGCCACTGCACCATGGCGACGGATCGGTGTAGCATATACTGGAAGTCGGGCATGCGGATTTATGACCTTACCACTATAAAACAATTCGGAAAAGTACAGATACCTACCTCTTGCTTTGAACAAGCATGTGAAACCCAGAGAGCATTTTCAGACTATGACATTTACCCATACTAGAGGTACAGGTTTACGCGATAAATGTATGTTTTGATTTATGTTATGTTACGGGTGCATTAGTTTGGGTGATTGACTTGTATTTTTAGGTGTATTATTTGGGTAGTTTTGGGTAGCTGTTTTTATTTGAACTGTAAGGGATGGTGATAGTTGCGGGGTGTTCAAGTGTTTTGTATGTTGGGCCCTTTTTGAACTCAACCCTACCCCTACCCTACCCCTAACCTATCCTACCCTACCCCCTACCCTACCCTACCCTACCCTACCCTACTACCCTACCCTACCCTACCCTACCCTACCCTACCCTACCCTACCCTACCCTACCCTACCCTACCCCCTACCCTACCCTACCCTACTACCCTAACCTACCCTACTATACCCTACCCTACCCTACCCTACCCTACCCTACCTAATTCTACCTTACCTAACTCTACCCTACCCTACCCCTACCCTACCCTACCCTACACTACCCCTAACCCTACACTACCCTACCCTACCGTACCCTACCCTACCGTACCCTACCACTACCCTACCACTACCCTACCCCTACCCTACCCCTACTCCTACCCTACCCTACTCTAACCTACCCCTACCCTACCCTACCCTACCCCTAACCCTATACTACCCTACCCCTACCCTACCCTACCCTACCCTACCTTACCGTACCGTACCCTACCCTACCCTACCCTACTCCTACACTACCCTATCCTACCCTACCCCTACCCCTACCCTACCCCACTCTACCCTACTCTACCCTACCCTACCCCTACCCTAACTTACCCTACCCTACCCTACCCTACCCTACCCTACCCTACCCTACAATCCCCTACCCTACCCTACCCTACCCTACCCTACCCTACCCTACCCTACCCTACCCTACCCTACCCTACCCTACCCTACCCTACCCTACCCTACCCTACCCTACCCTACACTACACTACCACCGACAGTCCAAGTTTCAGCTAAATCGGCCCAGAAACGGCTGAGATATTGCAAAAACAAATCTATTGTATTTACTGGCGAATCCCCCTGGCGAGCGGTGCCTTGTGTCGGCCTTCGTTGTCAAAGGTCAATGACCTGCCGGCTCTGATGCTTTTCACTCAGGTTTTTAAGCGAACAACTGAGCCTAAAGCACGAGCGTTTTGCTCGGCGCCGGTCGCGGCCCCATCACGTGCACACCGCTGAACCCACCCCCTCGAAAATTTAATACGACAAATGAGTGCACGCGCTCGACTTGGCGTGAAAATTTCAGCCCCATAGCCCTTACCGTTCCCGAGCAATAGCCTGTTTTTGCCAGTTCTAATGCTAACCCTATGGCACACATGAGCACGCGCCACGGGCGCACCCCCGGCCGAATCGTGCCCAAAATCTAATTCGACCTGTTGAATGACGTGACCCACGAGTCGTGAAAATTTCACCCTCCTGCGTCAATCGACGGCGCTTTAATAAGCCTTTTAGGGAGTAACCCCGACGGCGTGGGCGGATTTTCTAGGATTTATAATATAGACTAGAGGTACAGGTTTACGCGATAACTGTATGTTTTGATTTATGTTATGTTACGGGTGCATTAGTTTTGGGTGATTGACTTGTATTTTTAGCTATATTATTTGGGTAAAACTGTAAGGGATGGTGATAGTTGCGGGGTATTCAAGTGTTTTGTATGTTGGGCCCTTTTTGAATTCAACCCTACCCCTACCCTATCCTACCCTACCTACTACCCTACCCTACCCTACCCTACCCTACTACCCTACCCTACCCTACCCTACTACCCTACCCTACCCTACGCTCCCCTACTACCCTAACCTACCCTTCTACCCTAACCTACCCTACTACCCTACCTAACTCTACCCTACCCTACCCTACCCTACCCCTACACTACCCTACCCTACCCTACCCTACCCCCCTACACTACCCTACCCTACCCTACCATACCCTATACCCTACCCTACACTACCCTAACCTACCCTACCCTACCCTACCCTACCCTAACCCTACACTATCCTACCCTACCCTACCCTACCCTACCCTTACACTACCCTACCCTACCCCTACACTACCCTACCCTACCCTACCCTACCCTTACCCTACCCTACCCTACCCTTACACTACCCTACCCTACCCTACCCCTACACTACCCTACCCTACCCTACCCGTCCCTACCCTACCCTAACCTACCCTACCCTACCCTAAACTACATTACCACCAACAGTCCAAGTTTCAGCTAAATCGGCCCAGAAACGGCTGAGATATTGCAAAAACAAATTTATTGTATTTACTGGTGATCCCCTTGGCGAGCGGTGCCCGGCGCCGGTATTCATTGTCAAAGTTCAACGACCTCCCGGCTCTGATGCTTTTCACTCAGTTTTAAGCGAACAACTGAACCTAAAGCACGTGCCTTCTGCTCGGCACCGGTCGCGGCCCCACCACGTGCACACCGCTGAACCCACACCGTCGAAAATTTAATACGACAAATGAGTGCACGCGCTCGACTTTGCGTGAAAATTTCAGCCCCGTAGCCCTTACCGTTCCCGAGCAATAGCCTGTTTTTGCCGTTTTTAATGTTAACCCTATGGCGCACATGAGCACGCGCCACGGGCGCACCCCCGGCCGAATCGTGCCCAAAATCTAACACGACCTGTTGAATGACGTGACCCACGAGTCGTGAAAATTTCACCCTCCTGCGTCAATCGACGGCGCCTTAATAAGCCTTTTAGGGAGTAACCCCGACGGCGGCGGCGAACTTTTTAAGATTTATAATAGTAGATAGTTGTGTGGCGGCGGGAGAGAGTAGGTACACCGACCTCTGGAGACCAAAGGTTCCTGGCTTTCAAAATTGGCATCTGAGGGCCGCGCGCGACTCCTGCGGGCTTCGTGACGGCTCTATTGGGGCTCACTCAACCTGCCTAGTCCTCATGCTGAAAAGACTGGCCTTGAGCCCTGAGGATTTCATCAGTCTCTGCCAGCTTTAAGACCCACAACGGCTCATGGGGTCCCGATGTCGAAATATGAGGGAATCTACGCGGGACCATCAGGACGTAAAGTGATCTCGATCAGGACCAACGTAAGGCTGTGCAGGAGTCTGCGTAAGCCCTCTGATCTTCAGAAGCCCACCCATGTATGATTTCACTTAGAGGCCAGTTTAGGGCCCTCAGAGACCAGTACAGGGCCTGCAAACTGCAAAGGCCAGTAGTTTGAGACCATCAGAGACCGAGTTGGGCTCTCAGAGGCTAATGTGGGTCCTTACTCATTACAGGCCAACATGGGGCCCTCAGATGTCAGCGTGGGGCTCTAAAAGACCGGCATGAGCCGTCGTTGGACCCCAGAGGCCAGCAGAGGGCCCTCAAAGGCCAAGATGGGCCCTCCTCAGAGGCCAATGCAGGTCCTTAGAGGCCGGCATCGGGTCTTTAGCAGCCAGTGCGGGGCCCTCATTGGCACCTAAAGGCTCGTCTTAGGACACCAGAGACAGAAATAAGGCCACCAGAGACCGGTGTGAGACGCTCAGACGCCGGTTGGGGCCCCTGAGGCCGGTTAGGGGCCCTCATAGGCCAGATGTGGGGCTTAAGAGTTCGATGTGGGCTCTTAGCGGCCAACGTGGGCGCTTGACCGCCACTGAAGTTCCCTCAGAGGTCAGTGTAGGACGCTCAAAGACCGGTGTGGGAGCTATATTAATAGCTTGGAGTGGGTTTTTTTAGCCTCGTGACGATCGAATAAGGGCCAGGGCCCCATACACCTATGGGGGCCCATCGGTTGTTTGAGGGGGGGGGGGGGGCAAATGATGTGATGGCCCCTTTATTGGCCTTTGGGGGGCATGACCCTGATGCCCCCCACGCGACCGCCACTGTGTACACATTACACACAGGCCTCTGAGATTGCATACTAGCTCATGCAAACTCTATGCAGGCCCCGGAGGTCCCACGCTAATCCTTAACCCGCGCCGGGCAGGTGCTCTGAGATTCCGCACCGGGCCGCGGGGGGGGGGGGGTGTTTGAACACCCCCCTTCTAACTCGGCTCCTGGGCCACGTAGTGACACGCGGTAAGCGGCAATCGAAAGAACGTCAAAATAAGGACGAAAACACTTCGGTCATTTTTTGGGTCAGGTCAAAGGTCAGGTCACCAGAGGTCACCAAAGGTAAAATGTTGACTATTTCAACATTTTGGAAACTGCAAACGGCTATCTCGGGAACCGATAGAGCTACAGCGCCGCAAAAAAGCGCATTCGATAGCCCTTTTACAGACCTTTCTGAGCATTGTTCTCAGATTTGACCTCAGGTCAACGGTTTAGCCTCCAGAGGGCAAAAACTCCAAAAATAGCCGTTTTTACGAAAAACGTTTTTTCGGCAATAACTTTTGACTCAAAAGAGCTATGACATTACTTTTGCCAGCATCGTGTTCCTCTCGTCGAGACGCGTCGAATGAACTATAATTTGACCTTGAAAGGTCAACTTGAAAATTTGACCTCAGGTCAAGGTCATGACCTGACCGGAAAAGGTCATGTTGCATATCAGTCGATCTGCAACGTCGAACCGAACACATCTAAGGCGTTTTCAGCGCTCTAGCACACGCCTCTATCAGAAGTTATCATCGAAAAACTGTTAGATTCTGTTCGTGACCTGAGATGACCTCGGGGACATAACGAGGGGTCACACTTGCCATTTTCTGGTTCAGTGTGTCTATTTTACCTACATCTCGATGTTTGAGAGTGTCTAGAATAGCGTTCGTGCAAAACAGACGCTGTTCAATTTTCTCCCATTGACTTATAATGGAGAGGCCGCAAAATTGACCTGACCTTAGGTCACCGATATCAAAATTCCGAGATAAACATTTTATAGATAGTGTTGCTCTAATCAATCGCTGAAAGTTTCAAGGCAATCGTTCATTCGGTGTAGCTATGACGAGCATTCTTATTTTTTCTGAGGTGAGGTCACTTGGCGTGACCTGGTGACCTGACCTAAGATGACCTGGGTCTGAAATTTTCACAACAGGTGCGGAAAAGATGCACAAACAGGTGTGCCAAAAAAGGCGGCGCTCCGCGCCGCCGTTTTTGAGATATCTGCGAAAAACCGCAAGGGGGGTGTTCAAACACCCCCCGGCCCGGCGCGGGTTAACACGCGCAGTGGAAGGGTTGCGAGTACTACGCCCAGTGGAAGGGGGGGGGGGCGGATGTCGCCCCCCTCTAAGATCTCAGCTCCCACTGGAGCTAGAAAGACGAAATTTGGAGGGTAGGTAGGGGCCATGGGGAACTCTGTTGTGTGTGAATTTCATGACCCTAGGTCAATATCTTCAAGGTCAAATGAGGTCAAATGTGGTCAAATCTGCCATATTAGCGACTTTTTTGCGTTTACACGCCGATAAGTCAAAAAGTTACCGGTCGATTTTTTTAATCTTTCACTATACGAAAGAGCAAACATTTTTGAGTGTGTATGGTGAATGTCTAGATAATCCAACAATAAATATGGCAGTTAGAAGCCTGCTAAGGGTAAGATGTCGCCGGCTGAAGCGGCATCGGCCGACGCGGGAAACGCGGCAATCACAATTTTGTGTTTACACACTCATAACTCAAGTTGTTACCGGCCGATTTTCAAAATTCTTTGACCATATGATTGCCTGTACATTTCTCAGTCTTCTCACCGAATTTGACGTGAATCTAATATAATCAGCGGTAAGGAGCGCGATGTAAAGACGGAGCCGTCCCGCCCCGGCACAGTCTACAATTCAGGCGGCGCGTAACGGCTAGCGCCGGCCGCCGCGGCGGCAGGATGTTTGACTTTACACCGCTATTACCAGAAAAGTTGTGAACCGATTTTGTTACTTCTTGCACGAGAAGATCCGCAATTCAATTCTGGACAGGTAGCCGAAATTTCACATTGATATTATCCTTGCGGCGCGAGTTATTGGCGAAAAACAGGAGGGGTGGGGTGGGCGAAATCCGCCCCCCCCCTTCCACTGCGCGTGTTAAAGGGACCATCCCACCTAACATTAGTTTTGAGTTGAGATAGCCAAGTTTGCGGCCAGGCTCAGAAACCACCATTTATCCTGGTCGCAACCCCCGCAGCTTTATGGTGTTCAAGAAATTTCTTCCCTTTACTTGCAGGGTGGGACCAGCTTAGTCCCTTATCTCTTAACCATTAGCGGTTTGTTGATGACGTCAGCAGTCATTTCAACGCCCGCCATTCCTTGAACCCGAGTTTTGCTGACCTTGAGCTTCCTTTTTTATCAACGTGAAATCCGTCGTCGGCGCTGAGAAAGCCTATTGCTTTTCATTTTAATTTGAATATTAGAAGATACCCACCACTGGAACTTGGACTGATATTATACCAAGGCCGAAGATGATCAAGCTGCCTGCTATATCTGGAGCTTGGTGTTCAACTTCAACATGGAATGAAAAACAAAATATCAAAGCAAACTGGATATGGTACTGCAAGTTTAAGTCCAAAGAAATTTGAAGAGCTGACAATTGACATTAACCCTCGCCCGCACATGGGGGGGGGGGTGGTTGCCACCCCCCCCCCCAGGTAGTCTTTCTGCTCTGCACTCAACATTTTTAGAGCTAGAAGGCTGATTTTTCGTATAGCTGCTCCTCTATCCTTTCTTGATGTCCACTGAAAATTTCAAGTTTCTGTGATTTTTGGTTTAGGAGATATGACCTTGTTTTTCAGGTCATGTCATGACCCAAAGGGCCAATTCTCAACATCTTTCGCTTGCCATGGGCCTTGTGAGCTTTTGACACCCTGATTTCGGCCTTTTTTGCCAGTCTTACCTCCCACCTATCATGGAACATGTTGTTCGACGATGTACAGGGGTCAAGGTCAGGGTCAAGGTCAACCTAGGTCATCTAAGATAATTGCGTTTTAGGCAAGCTGAATTTACTTTTTGTGAAGTTTTTTGACTGCATTTTTGGTAAAAGCTTCTCAGATCATGATTTCATGTAATATGGACCCAAAAACAATCGGTGCACACATCAGTATACACACAGACACACACAGACATACAAACACATATAATTGACCTTGACCTAACTTGACCTGAAATGACCTCAGCAGCAAAATTCTGGTCGGGTAGTGTGACAAAGAGGTTCTAGCTGGCTTGGCACCAGAAAACAGCATCGTCATCGGTATTTGATAAGCAGCGCACTTGATATCCAACGGTGACCCAAAACAGCAATATTTTTTAGTTTGACCTGACCTGGAAGGTCAATGACTGACCTGAGAAGGTAAAACTGGGTATCATTGGATTCGTCTCTTCCCAAAGAATATTTTTGGTCTTTACTGCTAAGCTCTATCTCCAACAGGAACGAAATGGCGCGGGGGGGTGGCAGCCACCCCCCCCCCCCATGTGCGTTCTAGGATGGGAAAATAGCATGTGCGGGCGAGGGTTAATTCTTTTCCCGCAAGGTTTCCATAGGAGATCACACCATGAAGAAATATTTTTGATGTTAACAGTTGAAAGGGGATTGATCTTCCAGTTTTGACGAAAGACGCTGCTGACTGTCTTTGGAAAAGGATGTCGGCATGAGGTGCAATTGTGCTTGTGAAGTGGTTATAACTGGTCTTTTCACAGTGTTAAATTAAATGTGCCATTGCAGCCAAGTGTGTTATCATGTAAGGTAAAATTAAAACTACAATGTTGGTTTTACGAGCATTGAGAAGGCTGGTACTGTGCTCGTAAATCATGCTGCCAAAGTATTCTAAATTAATTTTATCATACACTTTTGTTGTCCAGAATGGTTGCACTATTGTTTGGTATCATATTATTCCCTGTACATATGGTAGTGTTAAGTCCGACCAACATGTTACCAGATTTGAAGCTGTTACGTTACCTAAGTAGTAAGTACCTACTTGTTTTTTTTACTGGCGTGGTGAATGTCACCTGGATTTTGTTTTGAGGTGCAGACCTAGTAACTCTGACTACATGGGTTTGAAGCTATTATCTATTCTGTTTTTACTGGCCTGGTGAATGGCGACTGATGTTGTCCGTGGATGGCACTGAAACAAATTTTGAGTGTCAACTGCCATGTACAGTGTTTTAATACAATGCTGAGGGCTGAAAGTTGTCTTGTTTAGAGTGGTGAAAGTTCAGGATATGCCAGCCACCATGGTGGGTCAGAGTTAATGTGTTGCAGTCAGTTCGGCTTCGGCAAGCACACGGATGGGCATACGCATCAAGACCTGCTCTGCCATACTTTCAGCCAATTTTACCTAGGCAAGTCTTTTCTTTTTTTTCTGCCAAAAGCTATGACATTGTGAATTTCAGTGCTGTGGCCTGTGTGTAGCTTTCAGGAAAGCAATTCTAAATAAAGCTCTGATAAAGTGCATGAAATCAGCAATGCAGCCCTCTATTACATTTTCTACAACATCTTACTTGTTCCTTGCATGGAGAGAAAAATGCAATGTTATGAATTCGTTTATTCACATAATTTGACAAGCATGCAGTTACCTGCTACTATCACTGCACAAAACAGAGCAGAAAACATCAGTTGATCAAACACAAGACACAACAGAAGTTTACAACATAGGCCTGCCGAACCTGCTTCCTCCCACCACAGTTGATGCCATTTCCTAGCCTGGCTTGATGTGAGCACTGAATAGCTGCTTTGTCTAATTACAGCTCACTACCATTCAACTTAAACTACTCTCTTTAAAGTAAGAGTGAGAGCGTTCAGTGTTCATAGCAGCTCGACAGACGACAGACAACAAACATCTTGACAAACCAACCAGTATTTGATTTGGCTAATGATTTATGTGCCTGTTGTATCATGGCCAAACTACTTTAACAGCAATAATCCCTGTTTCATCTTGATCTTGCTTTTAATTCCATTTGAACTCAGATCTTGAAACAATCATCTGAAGTGATATCAGATACTGGCTTCTGTTTCTCTTGAAAGCAAGTTAAAACAACAATGATAAACTAAGGCAGGAGATGTGAGTTGTGGCAGTAGATTTTTGATTCAACATATGTCAACCTTATATTGCTTGAGACCTCTGTGACAGACAAACAAATATTTATAGTTTTTTGATAGTTTGGATTCTTGGCTTGATTTAGCAGATCAGCTGTGAACCTCGACTTTGAAATCACATAAATGTCATGGTACCCGAACGAATCCTCGCATGACATTTCTTCGTCCGCATTTCTTCGTCTACAAATCTTCGTCGGTGCATTTATTTGTCCATCAATGCTTACTCTTGCATATATTTGCGTTGAAGAAGAAATGCGAGCCGATTTTCATATACCCTGATGCGAGACAAAGTAATGCGATACGAATAAATGCCCTGACGAAGATTTGCAGACGAAGAATTGCGATACGAAAAAATGCCATAAGAAGAATTGTCCTGGAATCCTTTGTCGGCCATCATATATTGACCTTGATAAGATAAACGCATCATTCGCGCAATATTTGTCGCACTTTGATACCAAATTATTGCTTCCAAATGCCGACGTAAAGAAAACCTTTATGTGACGTCATAGAAACAGCGGAGTTCCCAAAAAGTAAACAAAAATAAAAGTCTTATATCTCGAAAACGGTTGAATATTTTCCGGTAAAATTTGGTAGATGTTCATTTTCGCTCTTTGTGATTCACGCTACATCACTTTTATGCCAATTCATTAACTTTTTTGAAGGTGGGAGGGTCCCTTTAAGAAACCAAGCCGGCATACGGCGTCACCACCGGGCTTCTGAGGTGCACCGCACCAACCCATGAGGTCTTACTTTAGTGTCGTAGAGCCACGCTCATTTGGCAGGGCCCACCCGCCACTGCCGAAGAGGGTCTCATGCCAGCCATTGCTGGGCCTACGAGAGCCTCAAGTAAACCCACGCTGATATTCCATATAAGATCCGGCCTTAGGCCCTTACTCGTGAACCGGTGCCAGCGACGCTGACCGCCAAATTGACAGAATGCGAAGCTGAGCCCACTCATGAGTAAAATTTACGTCCTTTGATGGCGCAAGAAAGAAAATGAAACATAAGTAACACGAAAAACGGCGCACCAACGCCTATTTAACCCTCGCCGGACCTATTGGTTTTCTACATACGCGCCGGCCGAGGGGGGGGGGGGGGCGGGTACGACCCCCCTCGCCGTTTCGCCCCTGGTGGAGCTAGCGCATCGCGGAAAAAAACGAGCGTGTGCGCCGTTACGAGACGCAGAGATTGGTACCCGATTTTAAGGTCCTAGGTCAACCGGTGACCTCTGAGGTCAGGTCAAGTGCCCCAAGGTACGGTTCAGTTTTAGGTGAATAACTTCGCAAAAAACGGCCGCAGAGCGCCGATTTTGGCAGCATCGTGTTCGCCTTGCCCAGGCGCGTCGAATGATATACTTTTTGTCCGGTTCAGGTCAACTTGGGGTGTTGACCTCAGGTCAAGCTCAGGTCAGCACCCCAAGGTCACGAAATTGGTCGAAAGAGGTCATGTCGCATATCATTCGATTCGGCAGGCCTTCCTGAGTCCATTGGTGGTTTTCCCGACTAGCTAGCTCAATTTGATCAAGAGTTATTGAAAAACTAATATGACCTTGATGACGTCATAAATGACGTCACGCAAGGTCAACATAGCAAAAGTCACGCATCTAATCTTGCAAGGAGTGCATCAAATCACGATTCTGTGTGCTTGAGATTGTTGGAGATCGTTCCCAGCGCCAGAATAGCAGTTTTCATTTTTCCCCATTGACTTATAATGGTGAGGTCACGAAAATGACCTAACCTCATATGACCTTTAGGAAAAATCCGAGATATACAAGTTGTGGGACTCATAATGGATACTAGATCCTGCAATTTCATTTCCCTGTGACATCTCCTCTGGCAGTGAGGGCGTTGCGAACTTACGACACCTGAAGACCGTGCAGAAGTTCACTTATGACGTCATAGGTCAGTGAACTGACCTAACCCAAAAATGCGGTTGGTGTCAAAAGACCCGGCTTGGATCAAAGGTCAGGTATGCCAAGTTTCAGCTCTCTATCTTTAGCGTGTTCGGAGCTATCGCGAAAAACCCCTATGGGGGGGGGGGGGCGGCACCCGCCACCCCCCCCCCCTCGGCCGGCGAGGGTTAATTCGTCCCATATTCCGGGAAAACATTGAAAAATGACGAGACCTCCCCCCAAATGTTTGGCAAAAGCCTTAAAAATTTGAAATCAACCACGCAATATGCTAATAAATGCAGAAAACAACAACAAATACATGTTTTAATCGCCACTACCCTCCCGGGACCCCCGCACTCCGTCCCGACAATTCCGCATTTACTTTTCGTTTTTGATGCTTTTTCCTTACAAAATGTTTGATAAAGACTTATAAAACCATCCTTTGTCGGTAATTTTATGTCAATTTTCGACGACTCATTACTTTGAAAAATTACATAAATTACATCCACGCTAGATTATGTGCACTTCACTATGGCGAATTGAAAGCGACCAGGGGCGATAGTCGAATTTGCCTCATGTTCGGCGGAAATCAGTAAGTTCCACCATATGCGCAACATTGTCTATATTTGGGTACGATGACGTCGTCACCGTACCCATTTTTGGAAGATGCATACCCATATATGGAAAATCCTTCCAAAAATTGAGGGCTTCCAAAAATGGAAGACTTGACCACAGTTTCCCCGACTGAAATAGCGCCGGGCTCTCGTGACCTCTGGCATCACCACCCGAGGGCTCGGCCGCTGTCCAAGGACGCCCTGCGCGGCGGGCCGCAGTGATAGCCTCTGCCGAGTCCCGTCTCTATCCACCGTTCACCACGCGCCGGATTCATTCATGCCTCTATGCTTCAGCGTCCTACTCGTTGGGTGGCAACACTGTAGTCATAGGCGACTGCAGGGAAGCCGCGGTCAGAATGCCCCAAACGGCAGATTTTGAGGCTTTCTTTAAATTTCTCCGAAACTAGCCAGCATACGATCAAACCTTTTTCCATGATCAGAATAGGGAGCTAGCTATACGAATAAATCGGTCACATCTTTAAGCCAACAAAGCTGAAGACAAAAAAGATATAGCCGGAAAGGCAAAACCTACCCTTAAAACCAGGGTTTCGGAGTCGTGGTAGCGTTTTTCCGACTTCGACTCCGAGCTCCTGTCCGACTCCGAGTCCGACTCCGACTCCGAAGTCCGACTCCGACTCCGACTCCGACTCCGGGTGACGGGCCTGATACAAGTGATACGAAGCGTTGGAAACGACACTTTATTAACCCGCGCAATGCTGCGGGGTTTTTGAACACCCCCTCCGGCGGCGGCCTTTTTCGGCACACCTTATCATGCATCTTTCCTGCATATGCTGTGAAAATTTCAGACCAAGGTCACTTAACGTTAGGTCACCAGGTCACATCAAGTGACCTCACCTCATAACAAGTTTAAGTGCCTGCCATAGCTACACCGAGTGGCCGATCACTTGGAAACTTTCAGCAATTGATAAGGGTAAAAGTATGTACAAAACGTTCATCTCGGAAATTTGATATCGGTGACCTAAGGTCAGAGTAATCTTCCGACCCCTCCATTATAAGACAACAGGAGAAAATTGAAATGCGCCTCTTTTGGGCCAATGTCATTCGAAACAAAGCTGGTGACATACGATTGGGAAAAAGTTTAGCCGTTCTTTTGGTGCGGAAGCGTCTTGGGATCTCAATCACATGAGGTGATATGAAAGTATTCGAAAATAATTTGCTCTGTTGTACCTATTTCGTCTCCGTTTTGTATTTTGTCTGTTTTATTTATATACTAGAGGGACAGCATTACGTGCAGCGTAAAGAGGGACAGCATTACGCACAGCGTAATGAATCAATTTTTAATAAAATCGGCCCAGTAGCGGGCGAGTTATTGCCAGAATAAATTTGGCGTCTCCTCCTGGCCGGCGGTGCTCTGTTCCGGTATTCATTGCCAAAGGTCAGTGACCTTCCGGCTCTGATTTCCCTCATTTTCGCAGCGAAGAAACTGAGCCTACGGCACGTGCTCTCTGCCCGGCGCCGGCCGCGGCCCAAAATCCCGCAAAGATGCGCCCGCCACGTGCACACCGGCGAGCGCACCCCCACCAAAATTTAATACGACAAACAGATGCACGCGTCCGACTTAAGTCCAAAATTTCACCCCCGTAGCCCGCACCGTTCCGGAGCAATAACCCTTAAAGCGTGACTGACGCGTTACATACATACATACATACATACGGACATTTTGATTTTTATATATGTAAATTTGCACACTGATGAAGTACCTAATATCGAAACCGGTTTGTGCAATACCTATATGTGTTCACATTATCGCTTTTCACACACTCATTCTAAACACTTTCAAGCATCGAATTACAAGTAAACATAACACAATGAACCGGAAAATGACACCCGTGACTCCTCGTTATGTCTCTGAGGTCATCTCGGGTCATGAATGATATCTAACAGTTTTTCGCTAATACCTTTTGATAGAGGCACGCTAGAGTGATGAAAACGCTTTAGATCTGTTCGGCTCGACGATACGGATCGACTGATAGGCAACATGACCTTTTCTGGTTAGGCCATTACCTTCATATTACCTTGACCTGAGATCAAATTTTAAAGTTGACGTTTCCAGGTCAAATAATAGTTAATTCGATGCGTCTTGAGAGGAACATGATGCTGATAAAAGTAATCTCGTGCAAGTTTTGAGTAAAAAGTTATTGCAGCAAAACCGTTTCCGCAAAGAACGTCTATTTTGACCGTTTTTGCCCCCTGCAGACTAAATCGTTGGCCTCAGGCTAAATCTGAGAGGGTTACTCAGAAAGACCGTCAAAAGAGCTTTCCAATGCGTTTTTCCGTTGTGCTATTGCTCTATCCGTTCCTGAGTAATTAAGCGCCGGTCTGTCGAGACTTATCGAAGTTTGACCTGGGAAGTGGCGAAATTTTACCTTCGGTGACCTCTGGTGACCTGACCTTTGACCTGATCTAAAAAGTGTCTAAAGAAATGTCTTCACTATTTTTGACGCTCTTTCGAACGCCGCCTACGGCGTGTCGCGACGTGGCCCAGGAGCTGAGTTAGAAGGGGTGGGGTGTTCACACCCCCCCACCCCCAGCAGGGCGTGGAAATCCAGGACCAGGGCCCAATCTTACCAATGCCGTGAATAGGCAAAATGCCGTGAATGGAGCCCATTCACGGCAACGGCATATTACCAATGCCGTGGATAGCTATTCACGCCATCTCATTCACGGCATGCGGTCGATGTTTATCCACGGCATTTTGGCAGTGCTTTAACATGGGCAGTGGCACAAGCTGCCGCGAAGGCGGCAGAACAAACGCAAATAATCAGCTGTTTGCGCTATCGGTGGCCGTTCCATTCACGCCACCTTTTAGTGCCGTGAATGGCGGGTGTTGTGAAAGGGATAGGTCGCTGGGAGGCTGTTACTATGCAATATTTGACACTATTATTTTTTTTAAAGTAAAGAATTCTTCATATAATGCCCTTGACATCTTAGAGCGACGATTACACGCATGGGTGGAGAACCTGCCCCGGCCACCCCGGCCGTGGCCGGGGTAACTTTCAGCCTACCCCGGCGCGGCCGGGGTAACTTTTCTACTCTTGTAAATCCTAAAAAGCTGTCTCCATACGAGAAAAGAAAACTCACGCTCTTCGAATGTTGACTTCCATGGGCGTAATATTGCAAATCAGGTAGGTATTTACCATTTACTTAACTTGCCATAATCTCCAACCCTAAGACCCGCGTGTGGTCGCCAATGCCAAGATTGCTCTCAAATCCTGTTCAGTTTCGAAATTTTGGCGCGCCTTCGGCGCACTTTTTCAAAACTACTGCTTGACCTCATTGCCTTCAACTGACCTGCCACCAACCGCAACCACACCCGTTTATGAGCGTACCCGTCAGGGTGCTCATAAACACCGAGCGGCCATCATGCTTCGAACTCGGACTGTTGTAACCGGGCCGCGTGCTCTCGCCACGCGGAATCCAACGCTCTAGCAACTGAGCTATGAGACCGGGACCGGTCGATATTCCTGGATCGACTCCCTGTTTGTATTATAAGAGCCGCCCAACATTGAAAAAGGCTACGCCCGTGGATGTCAGTGACCTATTTTAGTGCTTTGCTTGGTTCGATCTGTCAATTTCTCTGTAAAGCTTCTACTATGGTGAGCTGTCTTTTTGTAGCTATTTTGAGACACAATAAAAAGCTGAAAACGCAACATTTAGGTACTCAAAATGGCATATGGTTTGGTTTGGGTTCGGTGTGAAATTGCAAGTTTAAGCAAAAAGAAATAATAATTTAATAGGAAATTGCCTTTTCGATCATTCCAAAAATGTTATGAATAATACGGTGTCGGATACAACGCTCATCCTTGATCAAACACAGCATCCTATTCCATGCGTCAGAATAGGGGTTTGATGATAACCGTTGAGAACAACGTGAGTATATCGTCTTCCCGCGACTATCGATCGCCGGCCGGGGTAACTTTTTCAAACATTCTCCACCCATGATTACACGCATAGTTATTATTTCAAAAACATGTATTTTCCAGGGTTAAAATCATACTCAAATCCATAAAAATAAACATGTTTATTCATTATATGGTCTTATTTTTCAAATCCATACGAGATCGTGGAGGCGATTTTAGCATCTGGGCCCAATCATACCAATGCCAAACCTATCTATATATGCTATAATATGGGTGTTTCAGTGTTCATCCCGTCGGGACGTCTCACAAACATCCTTCATGATTTCTAAGTAAATATTTAAAACAATCAAATACCGTAAACTTGTCAAACAAGTATCAGCACTCACAATGATATTTTACCACTTTCTGTCTGGCACAGACAGCTACGGAGCATGCTGTCTTCATGCGTCTCAATCTGACTTCTGAACTGAATGCCTTTTTCTTGATATGTTATGGTTTTGAGATGTAGACGGGTTTCTTCAATATTTTGAGTAATTTTTTTTGTTATCGTGCTCGTAAAAAGCAGCAAATAAGGCTATAGCTTGAGCTGGCCGGGTGCATGTACCCAAAGTTTAAACTTTACGAGCTGCATTTCAATTGCATTATTCTAATGTCTTAGAAACAACAGCGGAGCTATCACTAGGTCGTTACTTCAATAATTTTATCTCAAAATTGTTGCAATATCTTAACAGCAAGTAAATAGAAATGATGAGCAGCGAAACGAAGTTGAAATCTAATCCACTCGATTTTCTCAGCGCGAGAATGTCCTCGCGGAAGTTTACTAGGCCAGTAATCCGCTTTTCAGGAGAATTCTTTAGGCAGGCTTTAGTTTTTCATAGTTTGCTATCACGTTTTCCACAAATAACTTATCCTTCACGCATATGTATGGCTCTAAAACAAATAAACGCCCGACAATACTTTAAATAGAGAGCTATACTTGTTCACAAGCAATACGCACAATTTCCGATAGCGAAGGTGGCAAGAATTGACCAATCACGTTGCGTGTTTTCTGCTGGCGCTGAATTGTACCGTGGGCAAAATGACGTGAATAGAAATGCCGTGGCACGGCATTGGTGAGATTGGGTAAATGGAGTGCCGTGGATCAGCCGCCGTGGTAGGCATCCACGGCATCTGCATCCACGGCATTGGTAAGATTGGGCCCTGTCAAAACAAGATGTGTGCGAAAGTTATTTTTGATCACCAGAAGCGAACTCTACCGCGGGGGCCACTGGTTAAAAACAACTGAACAGTGATATCACCGATTCTAGTTAACTTCCCGGAGTCGGAGTCGAGGCAGCTTCACCGACTCCGACTCCGACTCCTGGCTGCTTGCCACGACTCCGGGCGACTCCGACTCCGACTCCGAAATCCTGCTTAACCCTATTAGTGGCAGGCTCCTGGCTACCCCATATTAGTGGCAGGGGGGGGGGGGCTGTTTACGACCCCCCCTTGATATCTCGAGATCTAACCGGCCGATTTTCAAAATTCAAACGGCATTCGATTTGGCTCAACGAGATCTACATTTCTAAAAAAATAAAATTAAAAAATGTCAATAGGGGGTAGAGGGGGGTAAAAACGGTTAAATTGCAGATACATTTTAGACTGTTTATCACGGCCAGGTTTCTGAACCAATCTCAACGCAACTTTTGCCGATCGATAGAGAATGAACCAGGAATTCACATGGATCCTAAAAATATGCATTTTCAAAAATCATAGGCGGATACAGATCATTGAGATTGGGGGTACACAAAAAGTATAGTAAATAAGGTTTTTGTTGGTACTGTTTCTAAAAAGGGTGGCAATGGTCTTGTCATGTTACAATTTTCTTATGAGAGAACGACTAAAATTGTATTGGTCATGCATAGGCGGTGTCAGGGCACTTATGTTGGGAGGTAAAAAATAACCCCCCTTTTTGGACGCCTGGATCCGCCTATTATAGCAAAAACGTGTCAAAAGAGGATGCACAATAACTTTGTATATGTTATCACATGATACCCTTCATTCACTGTCCGTAAAACTGGTGCAGAATCGTGATCTTCGCCCAAATGACTCGCTTCACGAATAGGACCCCCAATTCCCAGTGCTCTGGAGCCGCCCCTGGTAAAGTTATGAACTTGAAATTTTCAGGGAATGTGCCCAATTTAGTTTTAGGAAAAGTCAGAAAATTTCAGCATCGTAGCTTAAGCGGTTTCGGAGATATTCCCGAAAAACCTGAGGGGTGGATAAAAACAACCCCCCTGCCACTAATAGGGTTAAAACCCGCGAGACCTGTACGTATCCTATAATGCTCAAATTGTAGGAGCTTCATTGTCAACGGCATTACTTCAATTACGGAAGCAGTAGCCGAGATATAATTAAATCATTATTCAAATAATTCTTTAAAAAATTTATGGCAATGCCTTAACAGCAAATAAATGCAATGCAAATGATAAGTAGAAGAAACACTTTATTCACTCGATTTTCTGAGCGCGAGAATGCCCACGCTGTAATTTATTTGGTCAGGAATCCACTTTTCAGGAGAATTCTTCAAGCATGTTGGTGTTTTCCATAGTTTGCTATCACGTTTTCCATAAATACTTTAGGTATTCATTACACATATGTGTGTCTCTAAAAGAAAAAAAATACCCCATAAAAAGTAAAACACATAACTTTTGCTATTCACAAAAAGTAGGTAGGTACGCAAAATTTCCAATAGCGACGGCGACAAGGCATTGATCAATCACGTTGAGTGTTTCCTGCTGGCGTTGATTTGTACCGTGGGCAAAATGGCGTGAAAAGAATTGCCGTACTATTCTCTTTATAAGATTGCGTGCATAGGGTGCCGTAAATAGAGTGACGTGGAATGATAGTACGGCATTTGGTAGCACACCCTTTATAAGATGGGCCCAGGGGCCGTATTCACGTCGATCATTGTCGTAAGAATTTTCTTACGGATGACCTACCTCTTAAAGTGACCATCCCACCGTAGCATTAGTTTTGAGTTGAGATAGCCAAATTGGTGGCCATGGCCTGAAAATACCGGTTTGGACTTTAGGCACTCACAGCATCAAAAAATGATTTACTTCGGAGATATGGAATTTCAAACTTGCAGTTTTCGGATTCTAAGGGGCTAATGCATTGGAATGCCCCCTTAGAATTTGTGACGTCTGCGGAGATCTAACGATTTTTAAATCTTAGACTAAAACCATCGTTAACATGTGGTGGTATAGGTACACTGCTTTGCGCGCAACGTCTGCCGCATTTCCAGGCTGCCAAATTATTGCTTCCAAATAAGTCGCTAGGAACAGCGGAGATCCCAAAAAGTAAACAAAAGTTAAAGGTAGTGAGCCAGCTTTCCTGGACCGTATGGAGTTAATGGCCCAGATAAGGAGAACCGGATTTTTAGAACTTATCCATACCTTCAAAACTCATGGAAACGTCTTAAATTCTTCAAATTTTGAGTACCCCAGTGCGCAATTCGCCCCGACGGGTTGTCGGTCGTACCCCAACCACATTTCACACCACTATGAACAATAAATGTACACACTGAAATCGCTATTACCGATATGCTCATCCAATCAAGTTTCGATAAACCCGTTCATCATCATCTCCTGCGGTTTCGAACAAGCCTGTTAGGTGGTGCGGTAGACCGCGCCCAAAGCCAGGGCCCCGGTAACGTGAGGTAGCCGAGTCGGGGCAGCGTGCGCTGACCCAAGCCGGGGCCGCGCGTCCTCCCGGTGTCATGTGATAGCCTGGGGCTGCCCGCGGGGATGCGGTAGACCGCGCCCAAAGCTGCGGCCCCGGCTTGGGTCAGCGCACGCTGCCCCGACTCGGCTACCTCACGTTACCGGGGCCCTGGCTTTGGGCGCGGCTTCTGCTCATACTTTGTGGTGCGGTGGTGGTGCGTCGGGCCGCGCGCTCTGACTTCGGCCAAGAAAAATGCGTCAGCTGATCATTGTCATTTCTGCCACTTGCGTGTAGTGAAATGGGGTCATAACTTAACCCTATTCCTGGCGGGCTCCGCCGGGACAAGAAACTGGCGGGGGGGGCCGATTCGGCCCCCCCTGAGATCTCGAGAACGAAGCAAGATAGCGACAAGCGGTAAACGGCATCGGATACGCACGGTCAAGATCTACAATTTTTACAAAGGTCATTTTCAGGTCAGGTCAAAGATGACGTCACAGGGGTCGAAAAAGTCAAAATGGCGGCGCTAGATATGGAGAGAGTTTTTCTCGAATAACTTTCGAATTAGTCAAGATAGGAACAAACTAAGAGCATCATCGTGATCCTCTCGTCAATCCGCATCGAATGATATATATGTTGACCTCGAAAGGTCAAGGTCAAAGGTTGACCTCAGGTCACGTGACCTCGAGGTCATCATGTATATCATTCGATGCGTCTTGACGAGCTGAACACAATGAGACCATCCACGCGTCTGTATCTTGTTCCTGTACGGAGTTATTGGCCAAAAACCTTTGGTGACCTTTGATGACGTCACATGACCTCACAGCTGCCCAACAGCAAAACAGACCTCAAGGTAGTGAAGGTTGATCGTATATGAAGTCATGTATGGTATATGGGGCCATTCCGACCCGTTTTAGTGGTAAAAACAGGGAGTTGATTTTTCCCCCATTGACTTATAATGGGGAGGTCGCGAAACTGACCTGACCTTAGGTCACCGATATCGAAATTCCGAGATATACAAATTGCACATACTGGTACCCTAACTAAAGCCTGAAGAGAAGAAATTGATCGGTCAAAAACTCTAGCTCTGGCGTGATTGCAAACTTTTCTGAGGTAGGGTCACCAAACCGCCTCTGGTGACCTGACCTGAGGTCAGATCAACTCAAAATTTTCACAGACATGTTGCGTAGAAGCCTTTTAGGAAAAGTCAGAAAATTTGAGCTTCCTAGCTCAACGCGTTTGGGAGAAATAACCAAAAAACCTCGGGGGGGGGGGGCTCCTGAGGCCCCCCCCCCGCCAGGAATAGGGTTAAGAGACGGCTTTTTCATATCAATTATTTTACATAAAATCATATTTCAAACCATAAATAATGTTCGACAGCCAAATAAAAGAAACAATACCAATACAGGCTTACAGTTTAAGGCTCGACATTGTGTTGTCTACGATTAGACAGCTGATAACTCATTCCCGTACGTCGTAACTCTATAATGACCTTTGCTTATTGTCACATGTGCGCCGCATTCGCGATTGTTGCCGACGCCTGTTTGCAGGTCAGCCCACTACAGTTGTTATGGATATCGAAAAACCGATAAACTTTTAGGCGAAAAAGGCACTTTTCCAGGCCCATTTTTGATTTTTTTTTGCGATATTAGGTAAAAACAGAAGCTTCTTATCCTAGGAAAAATAAAATGGGAAATCTTTCAAAGGTGGCACACTACCTTTAAAGCCTAATGTCTTGAAAAACAGTGAATATTTTTCGGTGAAATTTGGTATTCATTTTTTATCTTTCCCAGCCAAGGGACATCACTTTTATGCCAATTCATTAACTTTTTTGAAGGTGGGAGGGTCCCATTAAGCAAATTTTTTAATCACGTGAGCTTCGTCGATAAAAACTTAAGAAGTGTCGACGTGAATACCAAATACTACTTACAAAAGAAAATCGACTTACGAAGTCGACGTGAATACGGCCCCAGGCCCAGACAGAGATATCTGCCACTCGGACGTCGCCCACCACTCGGATGTCACCTACCACGCCTACGACGTTGCTCACGCCGATGACGGAGATGAGCATGCTGGCGTCCTCGTCCGACGCGCCCCTGCTGATGGCGTCGTCGGCCAGGTAGACGTAGGGCACGTCGTAGAACATGTACAAGACGAAGTTGGACAGTGCGAACAGCACGAAGCCGGGCAGTCGGAAGAAGGCGGGGTCAACCATCTTGCGCAGGGTGCCGCAGACGCCGCCCAGGTAGCTGCAGTAGTGCTCGCCATCTCCACCGGCCGCGGCGGTAACCGTCGAGTAAATGTCCGGACATGAGGCGGCCCTCGGTCGGTAGCGTTGGATGTTCAGCATGGCGCCGCGGTACGTAGTCGACTGGCGCCGCAGTCTGCGGCTGCGCAGATGGGCCGCCGACGGCGCCGAGTCGCAGCTCAGCGGCGGCAGTAGGTGACGCAGCCGCCGGTCGCCACCGGATTTACCCGCCAGCACAGCCGGACTCTCTGCATCCAGCAGGCCGTGCCAACCCTGCAGCTCGTCGCCTTCAGGGACACCCTCGCCGGTTGGCGAGCTCGTGTTGATGCCGCCGCCGTCTGCCGGGAGTCTCTGATAGGTGGTGAGGCCAGCCGGCCGTTCTGTCAGCAGCTGCGGATACAGACGGCTCACCAGCTCACGTAGGCTCCGGTTGGACTCGATCGTGTTGAGCACCTCCGGAGAGAGGTCGCCGTCGGCCAGCCATGTGGGCAGCTGCAGCGCCGAGCTGTGCAGCCGCTCTAGCTGCTCAGCGGCCGGCGGCCGAGCGGCCAGCGCGCCCCGCAGCCGCTCCACGTCCGGCAGCGAGTCCGAGTCGGCCGTCCAGCGCTCCGAGTCCCCGTCCGCCGAGAGCGTGCACTGACTGGAGCGCTCTCGGCGGCTGCGCTTAGTCCAGTCGAGGTCCCGCATCAGCATACCGCAGACGGCCACGTTGAGCAGAATAGCGGAGAGGACGAGCAGCGCACCGCGCCAGCCGTACTCCTGCAGCAGGTGCTCCACCAGCGGCGGAAACAGAAACGTGCCCACGCCCGTGCCACACACGCTGATACCGGTGGCCAAAGAGCGGCGCTGCTCGAAATAGTAGGCCACAATCACCACGGCCGCCACGTAGCACACGGACAGGCCGATGCCGGGCAGGATGCTGAAGGTCACAAAGAGAAGCTCCATCGAGTTGGCGAAGTAGCTGAGCAGGAAGCCGGCGGAGGCCAGCAGCGAGCCGGCCACGGTGCACCGCCTGCAGCCGAACCTGTCCACCAGCGAGGAGGCCAGCGGGCCGAGCAGCAGCGGCAGCGCCAGGAAAATGCTACCCAGCCAGGCCGTCGTGCCCTTGGACGCCCCGAACGAGCGCAGGAACTCGACGAAAAACACACCGAACGAGAAGCCGATTCCGTCGGCGATCATGTTGACAACGAAGGAAGCGGCCACCACTACCCAGCCCCATCCGCCGTCCGGCGCGTGCCGCTCCAGAGTCAGCGAGTCGTCGTCCGGCGAGGACACGTCGCTGAAGCGCGACGAGCAGGAGGACGCCGTTCTGCGACGCTCCCGCTCGGTGCGGCCCGACGATGAATGAGTGACCTGAAACCGGACCTGCGGCGAGATGGCCGGGCTCGTGCAGTGCAGCGACGACGGCACCGCCGCCGTGCCCCGGCCGCCCGCAGTCAGAGAGGCCGTGTGGGCGGTGACGGCGGGAGGCGCTGTCTGGCGCTCCATGCTCGCGGTCACAGGGAAGGCGCTGGCTGCCGCTCAGAGGCTGCTGGCAGTCGGTACTGGGAGCACCTTCCGCATACGCTACCGGTCCGGTCCGCTCTACTTCTCAGCGTCACGGGTACGCCGCCGCCGCCGGGGCGACCTGTCCCAGCAGCCTTCAATATGTCTCCGACCAACACATTCCAGCACAAATCGCCGCTCCACACTCTCGGCTCAAAAGATTAGTTTGAGTGCACTGTGCAGCGCTGCTGCCCACGCTCTCGGACGCCGAAGCACGCCATGCCCCTGTGCCTTGTACAGCAGCTGCTCCAGACGCATAGTACACCCTCAAATATTACAGAAAACGGTAAGAGGTGTGGTACTCCAGAAGAAGATAGTATTTTAAGCTTAACTGCCCGATCTACAGAATTAAGCGCAGCATTGCAATTCATGTACATGCACTAGGCACTATAGAATTTTCGCCACTTTCAATAAAGTTGGGGTAGAGTTCATTCTGATACACGATCTTCCATATGCTAAGGGTTGAGTCAGCTGGCGGTGTCCGCAGTTTCTGCTCCAGCGCAGACGCTTACTGGCGCACCAACTGGCCTGAATGACGTCGCTTGGGGGTCGAATCAGGCGTTGATGTACAAAGCCGCAGTCGCGCACTTCGAGCGTCCGCCGGCGTGTCACCATACTCGGGCCAGAGCATCGGCTCCAGTGTCTGTAACACAACCGAAAACAAGCCGCTCAGTGTATCGCGCGCGCTGCCAAACTGGAGATGTTCCAAGACAGATTATAACATCACACCCTAGCCTGAAGTTCCTTAACCTGCGCCCCATTGGACTATTCCCGCACCCTACCACCCGTTGGGGGGGGGGGGCGTTTGCCCCCTTCCACCCTAAGATCTCGGAGAGCTACCGACCGATTTTCAAAATTCAAACGGCGTTCGATAGCCCCACCGGGCAACTACCACGTGATCAAAATTCATTGACCCAGGTGCAGCCGATGACGTCAAAGGTCAGGGCAAAGGTTGCATTTTGGACCGTTTGTAGGCCTTCTTTCTAAGAAATGTGTTCATATAGCATCGAGTAAAAGATATGCCGTCGAAAATCAAATCATCGATCGAGCAATGGTTGTCTAATACTTTGATTGACAAATGAGGTCGCTGATAGGGGAGAGTGGGGTAAGATGTGGGGTAAGTGGGGTAAGTGGGGTAAGGGTGGGACAGACGCCCCACCCCCTCTAACAGCGAAACGAAAAATATTCATCTAAATTTATGGTTTCCGCCTTTTCTGCTCATTTTTGCCGAGCGTATGACAACATTAGCCATTTACCCGTTAGCCGGTACCCGTTTTTTTTTCTCAGGTCAACCGGTGACCTCTGAGGTCAGGTCACGTGACCCAAAGCACGTGTTCAGTTTTTCATAAATAACTCCGCAAAAATGGCCAAAGAGCCGCGATTTTGACAGCATCGTGTTCGCCTTTTTCAGGCGCGTCGAATGGTATACTTTTTTGTCAGGGTGAGGTCAACTTGAGGTGTTGACCTCTGCTCAAGATCAAGTCCGTGCCCCAGGTCACGAAGCTTGTCGAAGGAGGTCATGTTGCATATCATTCGATTCGGCAAGTCTTCCTGAGTCCATTGGTGGCTTCCCCAACTCGCTAGCTCAATTTGATCGGGAGTTGTTCACGAAAAAAGTCTTACGACCCAAGTGACGTGATAAATGACGTCACGCAAGGTCAATAATGCAAAAGTGAAAACTTGCAAGGAGTAAATGGAATTACGATTCCGACGTGCTTGAAATAGTTTGAGATCGTGCCTGGCGCCAAAATAGCAGATTTCATATTTCCCGGTTACTTGGTCACGTGACCACGGTACCACCTGACCTCATGTGACTTTTAGGGAAAATCCGAGATATAAGTTGTGAGACCTCAGAGGGATATTTAAACCTGTAAGTTTCATCTCCCTGTGAAAATTCCCCTGGCACTGAGGGCGTTGCAATGTTGTGACACCTGAGGACCGTGCAGAGGTTTATTATGACGTCATAGGGTTGTGACCTGACCGGACCTGAAAATGCGATTAGTGTCACAATATGCGGCTTGGATCAAAGGTCAGCTATGCCAAGTTTCAGCTCCATATCGCTGGCGTGCTTGAAGCTATCGCCGAACAAAAAAAAAAAAAAAAACGGGAAGGGGCGACATATTTCAAACTGGGCCAAAGTTGCCCGATTTCGATCTTTAAGTGTGTGGCAACATTGTCCACCTATACCAATTTTCATTTTAAAGAAAATAATTACCACTCTGAATTTTTGTGTAACCTGAGCTTACTTTGAACCACTACAAGTTGGAAACCACAAGGTCACTAATGGCGCACCCGTTTACCGTCCTCACTGGATCCTAGCCAACCCTGATTTTCCCTTAATTTTTCATGGGTTGTTTTAAAACCCCATAGCCCTTTAACTTGGTCTTAGGAACAACTCAGGGCTGCTCCCAAAGGTAACCGATGAACAGTCTTACTAAACCATAACAACAACTTTTCTGTACTAGGTAGGAGTGTAAAAAGCTACAGCAAAACAGAGTCTGTTTCCAGTGGTGGGCCAAAGTTGCCCTTTGTGACCAAAGTTGCATTCCACTGGAGGCTGCATTCCGGTTTTTCAAAACCTTTTTTTTTTCTTAATCAGAAAATATATTTTTGTAATTGTAAATAAATATTTTTCAAAATTTTCAAAATTTTGAAAATACCAGAAAGCAGTTTGATAGCTACGTACGAGTATATGTGTAGTACACTCATGTAAAAAAAAAAATAGATCTAGCTTTAAAACTGAGCTCTTGAGAGCGTTTCCCGTAATTCAATATTTTGCATCAAAATCGGCCGACATGACGTCACTCTGACGTCATTTCCGACCAAACTATGGTAGCTAGAAAGTTGAAAATTAAACACAAGGTGTCAAATTGATGCCGCTGAAGGTACCGCAAGTTTCGTGTTGATCCGTCAAACGATTAAGAAGATATTGCCAGCCCCCCCCCCCCTCATGCGCGGGTTAAAAGTTACCCTAAGTAAGGTAGAAGTCGCACGTGAGCAGGTTTGATAAGAAGGCGGTGTCCCAAAGTCATATTTTGGTTTGGGTGTTGGAAGGGGATATTCCTCTGCAAAGAGGGCCGAGAGTGGAAAATTGCAAGTCGGACAGGCACAAAAAAGTGGAGAACAGGGATCATCTAGTTATTTATCTGTGAATATTGGAGGATGTGGGAGCCACTTTATAAGATGATTGAATGCAATTTGAAGGTAGGTAGGTAAAAGCCAGCCAGCAAATATACACACATATGCCCCTTTATTGGTAAAATCTTGAGTAAAAATTTGCTCAGGAAAACTTGGAATGAGTGAAAAATTACCTCTATTTGGATGTCACTTCCCACCCAAACTGGCAATTGTTGGGACACTGAGTCAGAGAATGGTTCTCTACAGTCCATTGAGCCTCTAAACTCTCCCATTATGTGAATGTAAGGTAAGGTAATATAGGGCAACTTAATAATATAGGGTCCTAAGATTCCTAAGATTATCATGTTGGCTAGGTGGCTGTGCATTAGCAGACCCCTTCGTCAGCTGACTTGACTCAGAAACTAGCAGGTCGTGGTGTCTGGGTCCTGTGATCGGTAATTGCTGCTCACATACATGGCTCTGTGACACAGGATCAAGCTGAAAAGGAAGAAAGCTAGTCAAGGCAATAATGCGATGCTGCTACACTAGCATTGTACCCCTATGTCATAAAATTGATTAAAAATTGTGTTGGGTTAGGTCAGTCTTAGTCTGACAAGAACGTCTCAACCCCCTAGGAGGTTGAGACGCAGAGGAGAAAAAGAGGATTCGGATGGAATCGAGAGCAGAGGCCAGTTTTACCAACAAAAAAAAATAGCCGCCTGCCGGATTTTTTTTTGTTTTGTTTGTTTGTTAAAGGGACTATCCCACCTTCTAAAATGTTGTTAAAACCAGTTAAATTGTGCCCGACTTTATAGATTGGATGACCAGGAACACGGTTCTGGCATTTATTTTTCATTAACCCTCGCCCGCACATGCCATTTTCCCATCCTAGAACGCACATGGGGGGGGGGGGTTGCCACCCCCCCCCCCGCGCCATTTCGTTCCTGTTGGAGATAGAGCTTAGCAGTAAAGACCAAAAAGATTCTTTGGGAAGAGACGAATCCAATGATACCCAGTTTTACCTTCTCAGGTCAGTCATTGACCTTCCAGGTCAGGTCAAACTAAAAAATGTTGCTGTTTTGGGTCACCGTTGGATATCAAGTGCGCTGCTTATCAAATACCGATGACGATGCTGTTTTCTGGTGCCAAGCCAGCTAGAACCTCTGTGTCACACTATCCGACCAGAATTTTGCTGCTGAGGTCATTTCAGGTCAAGTTAGGTCAAGGTCAATTATATGTGTTTGTATGTCTGTGTGTGTCTGTGTGTATACTGATGTGTGCACCGATTGTTTTTGGGTCCATATCACATGAAATCATGATCTGAGAAGCTTTTACCAAAAATGCAGTCAAAAAAATTCACAAAAAGTAAATTCAGCTTGCCTAAAACGCAATTATCTTAGATGACCTAGGTTGACCTTGACCCTGACCTTGACCCCTGTACATCGTCGAACAACATGTTCCATGATAGGTGGGAGGTAAGACTGGCAAAAAAGGCCGAAATCAGGGTGTCAAAAGCTCACAAGGCCCATGGCAAACGCAAGATGTTGAGAATTGGCCATTTGGGTCATGACATGACCTGAAAAACAAGGTCATATCTCCGAAACCAAAAATCACAGAAACTTGAAATTTTCAGTGGACATCAAGAAAGGATAGAGGAGCAGCTATACGAAAAATCAGCCTTCTAGCTCTAAAAATGTTGAGTACAGAGCAGAAAGACTGCCTGGGGGGGGGTGGCAACCCCCCCCCCCCATGTGCGGGCGAGGGTTAAACATCTTAGGCTTCCCATATTCCAAACACAAACTTTCAAATATGTGACGTCACAGCCCAAAATTACCTCCTTCCCCAGGCCACATTACTGTCATAAAGCTGATTCTTTTTACTCTGAAGGCACCACAACAAAGTTCAGACCAAGTTTTAAGCGATTTTCAACGAACAAACCCATTTAAATCAGAATGACTAAACGAGGTGACGTCACACTAACGGTCGCTCCATGTTGAAGATAGGGCCTTGTACAAGGCCCATTTTCAAATGAAGGGAACGAATTTCTTCAACACCAAGAGGCCGCGGGGGTTGCAACCTCGCCGCAAACTTGGCTATCTCAACTCAAACCCCATGTTAAAGGTGGGATAGTCCCTTTAAAGACCGCTTCACATGCAGAGCATAAGCGCACTGGACAGGTAGACGGATAGGGCTTTACGGTTTAGCTCCCTATGTGAAGCAGTCTTTCACAAAAAAAAATCCCGCAGGCGGCTATTTTTCTATTGGTAAAACTGGTCTCAGATGCACAAAATGAATCTAGGTATTGCGTTTATAAATAAAGACGGGGTAGACTACATACTTCGTAGGATTGGTAATTGAGACAAGACAAATCAATAAAAAACATAAACCAGACAGCTGGAACACTCCCAACCAGGGGCGCGGGAACTACTTTCCGACTGGGGGGGGGGGGGCACACCATAATAGAGGTCAACCTAGGGTACCCCCAAATCTAGTTTTCTCACCGGTTTTAGGCCACTTATTTTTCACCCCTCGGCTTTTTCAACAACAAAAAAACATTTGCAAAAAAAAGTGTGGTATTCCGTCTCAAAGCTGTGGGGGCACCGCCCCCACGGCCCCAGAGTTGGGGGGGGGGGCAAGCTGCCCCCACTGCCCCCGGCTCCCGCGCCTATGCTCCCAACTTTAAAAGGTCGTCGATATGATCCCTTGAATTACCGACCGATAACTGATAAGTGTGAATTCGGTCCCTGGTAAATGTATGGAACGCATTGTATGTAACTACCTTACTTCCTACTTAGAAGAAAATAACTTGCTATTCCCGGAGCAGTATGGATTCAGGGCAGGGAGATCCACACAAGACCAACTGTTGCTGACATATGACTTTGTATCAGATCAGATGGACGCTGGACACACTACCGATGTAATCCTGTTTGACTTTAGCAAAGCTTTTGACGTGGTAATACATGACTTACTCAATACTCATAGATAAACTTCGGTCCCTAGGAATCCAAGGACCCATTCTTCATTGGATAAAGGAATTCTTATCCCGCGCCAGGCCGGGGGGCGAGTTACCAAGTGTGGAACTATACGTCAATTATAGGGCTCTGATTGGTGACTTTGGTCGAGGCACGGTGACTATAAATACGGTGATCTCATCTGGATTTGGTCACGTGATCATTTTCGAGCGCAGCGCACGTGCAGTTGTGGCGAGGGCACTACCAGAAATCCTGGATCCATGCGATTTTGGAGCCAATACAAAGTCTATGGGAAAATGGTTCATTTTTATCAGTGGCGGCGGAAGCAGGGGGGCAAGGGGGGCAGCTGCACCCTAAAGCTATCGAAAGGGGCGCCTCGAAAATCTGTAGAGGAGGCAGGAAGTTAAGAGGTGCGGCAGCCATAAAGCTGAGCAGTGCTACACCGCAACTGATAAAGGCACTTGTGACACGAAGAGGGTGGCAATGACGTGGGAAAAGTATCTTTTGATATGCTGTAGAGTGGAGGGCATCCTTATCTGAAACAAAGGCAGATCCTGCCGACCCTGTCGAATATAATCTTGCCAGGCGATAAAGGCTAGGAGGGCGCAGCCACTCGAGAAGCGCGCCATGCGGAAGAGGGGCGCCTGCATGCGAAAGAGGGGCGCCTGTGTGTGGGACGAAAAAGAAACATTTATGGAGACGTCTTTGAAGGCGATAGCCTCCGAACGCCAACACGAACATATGAGGGCTTATAGCGTTGCAGGCTCCATGCGACAAAACGGGGCGCCTGATGGCCGATATGCGAGAGCAAATTAGTTTGTGTAACATTTATCGGGGGCGGTTTGCCGTTTACAACATATGAATGTTAAGGGAGGTCCGAGATTGGGGCCTGTAAAATTGCACTGTCCGTATGGGCGGTTACACCCCTAGTGCAAGGGCGTATTAAACGTCTCTTCACTGTTTGTGTTTCTACAACCGTGTATATGGTAAGGGGCGCCCAGCGGGAAGGGGCGCTTCAATATCGTTTGCACCCCTATCCTAGAATACCTTCCGCCGCCACTGATTTTTATTTGTTTTTCTTATCACATCTAAACGTTCAAGTTTTTCTCAAAGATACATGCTGATTCATGTGTAGAATTGATTGGTCTTTAACCCTCGCCGGCACAGGGGGGGGGGGGTTGATGCAACCCCCCTAAGGTTTTTCGCGAATAACTCGCGTAAAAAGCGGCCGATTGCGACGAAACTCTCAGTACCCTCGCATTGATCAATTTTACACGTTCCCTGAAAATTTCATGACCCTGACCCCAATGACCTTTGACCTGTGACCTCTTTTCCGTGACCATGTTTGGCCGAAATCGCGATTCGGCGTATGTCGGCTCGCATTAGCCGCGCGTTTGCAAGCTTTTCGTGGTTTCAAACGTTCAAACATGTGATTTGATGTTGCTCCCATACATTAGGGTGGGTGTCAAGGTCACCTGAAGGTCAGGTCAGGTCTTTGACCTTTGGTGACCTCGGGTGACCTCGGTTCACTTTTTCGAGTTTTACATGTTTCTAGGCTAGTTTTTGGAGCTGAATTCGAATTGAGTAACCATTTGAACATTTACGAAGTAGTTTTGGTGCCTTCGTAACGTGTTACGAAGCTGTCAGAGGCGATTGACACGTATTACGAATTCGTACGTGTCATTACGAATGACACGTATTGCGATTGACACGTATTACGAACCCGTCACAACCCCTACCGGTTGACCTCACCTGACCTGACCCGACCTGGTCTAAATGCTTAAAAACATCATCTCTGATCAAAACTAACACGATATTCGTGATCAGCACCCCGGAAAACCACATAGCAGCCACACTTTACGACTTTCTAGCAGGTCACGATTTTCCCGGTTTTCGGGTCATTGACCTGACCTGCAAGGTCACCCGATGACCTAGGACCTTAAAATTGGGAATCATCGGCTTCCTCTCGTGACGGGCAACACGCTCGTTTTTTCCGCGAAGCTCTAGCTCGATCAGGGGCCAAACGCGAGGGGGGGGGGTCGTACCACCACCGGGACGGCACAAGGGGTCGTACCCCTTGTGCCGTCGAAGGACGCAAAATGGCCTGTGCCGGCGAGGGTTAATATGGTATCAATTTTAGATTTTTATCGGATAATTTGAAAAATTGCTTACCATTTAAACTACAAAAAGAGGTGATTGTGGCTAAGCATTGCGACAGCCATATCACGTCATTGGGAAATTACGATTTCTTGTGCATCTTCATTTTAACTGTTCTCGAAGCCAGCCTACCTACTGGATGATTCATGCGTAGAATTTGCTGAGCTTTTGTCTCATGTCACTAGTGGTTAATGCCTTTATGAAATAATTAATCAAATCATTTCGCCCCGGCCGGCATGGACGCCGTTGTGAGCCGGTTTTGGCGTCGGGGAGAGAGACAGAGACAGAGACAGAGACAGAGACAGAGAGACAGAGCGAGAGACAGAGACAGAGACAGAGACAGAGACAGAGACAGAACAGAGACAGAGACAGAGAGACAGAGAGACGGAGAGACGGAGAGACGGAGAGACGGAGAGACGGAGAGACGGAGAGACGGAGAGACGGAGAGACGGAGAGACGGAGAGACGGAGAGACGGAGAGACGGAGAGACGGAGAGACGGAGAGACGGAGAGACGGAGAGAGAGAGAGAGAGAGAGAGAGAGAGAGAGAGAGAGAGAGAGAGAGAGAGAGAGAGAGAGAGAGAGAGAGAGAGAGAGAGAGAGAGAGAGAGAAGACCAGGGGCCATCGGCGAGGCGGCGTGCCCGCCCGGGAGCTCCACGCCAGGTACTGGGAGCGGGCTCGCCTTTTCCTCGTAGTGACCCATCAAGGCTGGGCGTCGGCGGTACTAGTTTCGCAAGAGACAGACATGATGATGATGATGATGATTTGGTGTTTTAGGGCGCACCAGCAACGAGGCTATATCGCGCCCATATCTAACCAATCTTCCTCAAAGTCGGGGGTTAAAAATCACCTGAAGCCCGGAGGCCGTGATGAACGAAAAGAGGCGAAAGGAATCGAGAAAAGGGGAGTCGTCGCGGAGAAGTGTTCTCAAAGAGAGCTGGGGGCCACGCAATCCAAAAAACCGCAATCGATCAGCGTCCAGTCTCGGGCACTCGATCAAGACGTGTCGGACCGAAAGTCGGTCACCACATCTGGTACAAATAGGCCTGGAGCCAACGCCGATAAGGAACCCATGGGTGCCATAAGTGTGCCCGGTACGAAGCCGGCAGAGGACCACCTCCTCGCGTCGCGATCTGCGTGAGGCCGACAACCAGGTAGCTAAACCTGGCTTGATACGTAAAAGTTTGTTACCGTGGGATTGGCTCCAGGCCTCCTGCCACTTTCCGAGGAGGAAAGAGCCCACCGCCGGTACAAAGTCCCTGGCGGGTAGAGGGAAACGGCGGGAGCACGGATACTGCGCAGCATGGTTCGCAGCTCGGTCCGCCCGTTCGTTGCCGTGAATACCGACGTGGCTAGGGATCCAGCAAAAAGACACCGACGTACCCTCTCGGTCGAGGGCTGTCACACGAAGAAGAATCTCCTGTGCGAGGGGGTCAGAAGGATAGAATTGTGACAAGGACTGGAGACCACTCAATGAGTCAGAAAGAATGACATATGACCGAGCGGGATTAATCTCGATAAAACACAGGAGTTTGAGGATAGCGACCAATTCGCAGGAAAAAAACGGATGCATGTTTAGGTAAGGTAAAACACCGCACAGCGTCGCCGCAGACGAAAGCACACCCGGCCTCGGGACTCGTCTCAGTCCGGCCGCCACCCAGCCGCCCGCCGCGCCTGGCCGGGCTGCTGCTTCGCCGGCCGGGTGGTGCGGGCGGCCCTCCCGGCTCCCGCCCGTCTGGGATGCGCTCCCCATCCGCTCCGCAGGGCGTCGGCGGCGCCCAAGAGGCACAAGAATAACGGCGGTGCTGCGGGTGGCTTGTGGAGTGACGGTGCCGCGCTCCTTCCCCGGCCCCTCGCCGTCCGTCCCCCCTCCCCGGTGCCGTTTTCTTCCAGGGGAGGCGCCCCGGCCGCCGTGCCGGGGCGTAGCGCAGTCCGTGCTTTAAGCACAGTAAAATATCCATCCAAGCTAGATTAAGGTCACGACAACCTAGGATTAAGAGTGGCTACAGACTTCAGACTTTATGCAGACTTAACATTACGGTATTATTGTATATGCAACTAAATGACACACATGGTGTTTGTTCTAACCTTCTCAACAGAAAGTGAACATGTCAGGACAGCACCCCTTGGTGACCATTATACTCAAGGGGTGTAGGCACTGATTCCCCAGGGTGAAGTGATAGGAACACAAACATGAGTCACTAGTTGGCTCTGTGTCTTTCCTCCTGCAGGAAAAATATGTGTGATGCCCAATGTAACTGGTAACTGCATATTATAAAGCTGGAAATATTGTACAAAGTTATGACAACACAAGCAAACTGTGCATGTTACTGCTCTTGTTATTGCTATATGAGACCTCACAAGACACAAAAATATGCATGGTAAAAAAGGGAGCAACAATACATTTCAAATGTAGCTTGTCATTAAAATGATCATGAATTTCACTACATCAAAAGTGAGTGATAATCAAAGACTCTGGAAAAGAAGATCAGCATAACTACATATGTCTTGTTTCCAAAGCTTAAGTATGATCCTCAATGTTGCAAAAGTTGGTTGGCTTTTACAATAACTTTGAATAAAAAAACAACATAAACACACTTCAAGGAAATCCCAAGATCCATCCAGCCTTTGACATACCTACCCTGTTTGGAATGCTCTTAACCATTCTATGATCTTCACAGCATAGGTAAAACCAACTCAAAATATTACCTTCTTTTATTACAAATAAAATCTTCCCACGAATTTCACTATTGTGACTGCAGAGCTCATTCAGTCAATCAGAGACTGTGCGGAGACTTCATCATTCAAACAATCAGAGAATCAATATGCAGAGACTAGGTAACACTTTGAAATCTAGTGACTTTTCACAAACATCTTTTATGCTACAAGCCTATCCTTAATCAACACTTTATTTATGACTCCAATATGGTGGTGTTCATTTTAAGTGAAAACATTTATCCAGCACTAAGCAGATTATTTTTAAGCTCCACTAACTCCCAATTTCTGCTATATTTCGCTTGGAGTCATTTCATAGTTTGAACTCAAGGTGCCTCGTGCAGGGGCGCGGGAACTACTTTCCGACTGGGGGGGCACACCATAATAGAGATTAACCTAGGGTACCCCCAAATCTAGTTTTCTCACCGGTTTTAAGCCACTTATTTTTCACCCCTCGGCTTTTTCAACAAAAAGAGAAAACACTTGCAAAAAAAGTGTGGTATTCCGTCTCAAAGCTGTGGAGTGTGGGGGCACCGCCCCCACGGCCCCAGAGTTGGGGGGGGCAAGCTGCCCCCACTGCCCCCCGGCTCCCGCGCCTATGGCCTTGTGGATTTACCTCAGTTATGTAGGTAATTCCACAAGGATTTATGGGCTTCACCTCAGTTATGTAGCTGCTCCCTCAATTTAAGTTTTTCGTTAAATTTCATTGAGGTGTTGCAAGATGGGCTGAAGCCAAATTCTCTTCCCTGCTTAGCTGATGCTCATAATACCTCAACATTATCAATTCCAATTTTTGTAGCTGTTAACAATTGATAAGGGCCCAGCCCATGTACCTAGACAACAATGACGTTACAGCGGAAACCCCTGGCTGTTTCACGGGCGAGCTGCCAGGCTGCTGCCAGCGCATTCCGTGAGCTTGCGTCAACCTCGGGTAGTGTTGGAGGTATAGGCTTGTTGAATGTTGATGTCTCTATGGAAGCCAAAAGTGGCTGGCAGAGTGCCGCAAAACACCACCCTTATTTTTGCACAATAATGGTGTGATAACTTCTTGCAAGAAAATATGGTATTAGTATATATTCGGTCCGAGTGGACAAATGTTAAATCAACAGAGAAAACTCCTGAACATAAACAAAATGATCAGAATGTATAATAAAGATAATAGTATAAATAAAAATCGAAGAATCAGCCTATCATCGCTCTTACACATTCACCACTCGTCCACTCCCCCATTCCACGCACAGATTGTTTACCCCTTGGTTTACCGTGTTCGCAGTCTCCCGGACGACGAAGATTCTATACGCCGTCCGACCAATCACGTTCAAGATCGTCGGGGCTCGGCCGCGACTCTCGAACGCCATTGGTCAGATTACGCAGAATCTTCGTCGTCAGGAAAACTGAGAACATGGGGTTACATTTTTCGTTATGATAACAAAAGCGCCAGAATTGACTACCAGAATTGGATCCGAAGGTCAAATGGGTCACGTGACTGTCAAGTTCAGATCACGGACGTATAAATAAACTGGACCCGCAACCACCTCCATCACCGTTCCGTGCTTCCACGGGAGTCATGAAAAAGTGAACGTCATGTCCAGAACGTCATGAAAAGTGGGTGGGCCACCCTGTCAAGGGGCCTCCTTTTCCAGGCAGTGGCGTACGCACATACAGGACATTCCGTGCATGCCCTGTCCCTTTGGCTCATCGTCCCCGGCGCCCTCAGTGCAGGGCCTATTTTAACATGTTAACTGGGGGGGCAAATGCCCCCGCACTCAACAGAATTGCCCCCCTAGTCGTCGAGATTTGCCCACTATAAAAATGTTAAATGGGCATAAAGGAACAGGGTGACAAACATACTACGTAACTACTGTGACTTGTTTTGCAATGGATGTCAAATGAGTCAGTCTGTAAGTAATGACCAGTGGTGTATCTAAGGGTGGGTCATATGGGTCATGACCCCCCACCCTCTTGGGGCCCGGGGACACCACAGGCCTGCCAGGGGCACCACCGGCCTGTCAGGGGCACCACAGGCCTGTTGGGAGCACCATCAACCCAGCAAGAGCACCATAGGTCTGCCAGGGGCACCACAGACCTGCCAGGGGCCCCACCGGCCTCGCAGGGGCACCACCTTGGGCCTGTCAGGGGTACCACCACAGGCCCGCCAGGGGCACCATAGGCCTGCCAGAGGCACCATAGGCCTAGCAAGGGCGCCACGGACCTGTCAGGGGCACCAGAGGCCTAGTATGGACACCACATGCCTGGCAGGGACACCACCGGCCTCGCAGGGACTGGGACACCTTGGGCCTGTTAGTGGCACCACGTGCCTGTCGGGGACACTCCAGGCTTGTCAGGAGCACCACAGTCCTGTCAGGACCCAGGGGCACCACCGGCCTCACGTGGACACCACCGGCCTCGCAAAGGCATCATGGGCCTGTCAGGGGCACCACGGGCCTGTCGTTGGAACTTCAGGCTTGTCAGGGGCACCACAGTTCTTTCAGATGCACCGGCGGCCTAGCACCATGGCACCATGTTTGGCCGAGGTCGCGATTCGGCGTATGTCGCCTCGCATTAGCCGCGCGTTTGCAGTCTTTTCGTGGTTTCAAACGTTCAAACATGGGATATGATGTTGCTCCCATGCATTAGGGTGGGTGTCAAGATCACCGGAAGGTCAGGTCAGATCATTTACCTTTGATGACCTCGGTTCACATTTTCGAGTTTTATATGTTTCTAGGCTAGTTTTTGGAGCTAAATTCGAATTAAGCAACCATTTGACCATTTACGAAGTAGTTTTGGTGCCTTCGTAACATGTTACGAAGCTGTCAGAGGCGGTTGCCACCTACTACGAATACCCGGCAAAACCCTTACTGGTTGACCTGACCTGACCTGACCTGGCCTAAATGCATGAAGACATCATCTATGATCATAACTAACATGATATTCGTGATCAGCACCCCGAAAAACCATAGCAGCCACTCTTTACGACGCTCTAACAGGTCCCGATTTTCCCGACTTTTGGGTCAATGACCTGACCTGGAAGGTCAACCGATGACCTAGGACCTTAAAATTGGGTATAATCGGCTTCCTTTCATCACGGGCAACACGGTCGTTTTTTCCGCGAAGCTCTAGCTCGATCAGGGGCGAAACGGCAAGGGGGAGGGTCCAACGGACCCCCCCCCCCCCTATACGCTCGCTACTGGAAACACCAATACGGGCGAGGGTTAATGGATTATTAAAGACAATTTTCCAGGTTGCCCCCCCAGTCAAATTCCCTTAAAATAGGCTCTGCCTCAGTGACTGGCGCCCCTCTGTCCAGTGTTGGCGCCATAGGTGTAGCAACGTATCTCTTTGGTGAAGGATACCTTTCACCAAAGTTTTAGATTGGTGAAGGATCCTTCACCAATCTTGAGCAATGCAGGTGAGGGTCTTCACCAATGCTAGAACGACTGGGTTCGACGGTCGATCTAATGTTAAAAAAGAAAAGCAATGCCGAATGGGATGAACAAAAAGGCTAAAACGGCAACAGGTACCCAATTACTCCATCCTTTCAGTTATGAAGTGTTATGCTCACCTTCTTCGCAATTCACGCCATTTAATAAACCAGTATAACGCCTTTTGGGGCGACTAACGGAGCGAGCGAGAGGGTGAGCTTTGCATGTGCGAAATTTCGACGGGGTACCTCCAGCTGACTTGTGCACGGCACCCTACTAACCGGTCTCTAGCGATGTGCCAAATTTGAGCACAATCGGCCCAGTCGTTCTCGAGATCTGGAAGCGGCACCCTGCACGTGCGCACGTGCAAAATGGGTCCCAACTGACTTTTGCACGGCACCCTACTAACTGGTCCCTATCTGTGTACCAAATTTGAGCGCCATCGGTCCAGCCATTCTCGAGATCTGGAATCGACCCCTGCACGTGCGCACGTGCAGCAGCACCCCAACTCTGGCACATGGATATGCATTGCCTAGTGGGTGCCTACCTACATGCCAACTTTCAGCGCAATCGGCCAAGTTGTTACCGAGATATTGCAACAATTACAAAAGTGATACCTCTTCGTTTTGCACGTGGCACGTGCATAAGGGGTCACCCACATGCATCGGGAATAGTCCAATACTTGGTAGAAGGAATGAAGCTACCCTACAAAAATTACCGCGTGTAAATCGGTCAAGTGGTTGCTGAGATATAAGCGTCGCAGAATCGTGACCACGGCCGGTCGGCCGGCCGCTCATACTCAGAAATTTCCGTTAAAAGACTACGCTCGCTTCGCTCGCTCCGTAATGATAGGTAAAGTCGAAAACTGTATTGAGGTTGGTAAACGTGTAAATGTGTCTCAGTAAATGCCGTGAATATCAAAATATATCGGCTTGTTTTTACTCGTGGGAAAGTTGTAAGACTTTGGTCACGAAAAAAGAGCAGTGGAGCATACCTTTAGGTTCCAAAGGTATGCTTTGATAGTGGATACCTTTGGTAGGTATCCAAAGGTATGCTTGGATACCTAAAAATTCAATTTTAGGCATGTACTGAAAAGTTGGCGTTAATTAGATGATAATGGCGTGAGACATTTGCGAGAAAAAAAAAACAGGAGTTAGCGAAATTCCCCCCCCCCCCTCCACTGCGGTAAGGTCCTGCACCTTCTCCGAAGGTTCAGGTGACTTCTCCGAAGGTTCAGGTGACATCCTTCACCAATATTTTTGGCGCTCCTACACCCATGGTTGGCGCTCCTCCAGTCGATAGCGGCGCGCTTCTAGTTGATGGCGAAGCCCCTCTGTCCAGTATTGGCGCTCCTCTGGTGATAGTGGCGCCCTCCTAGACGACATGGTGGGCCGGTGGCGCCCCTTTGTCCAGTATTGGCGCCCCTCCAATCTATAGCGTCGCGCTCCTCCTAGATGATGATGGGTGGCGCAATCTTGGGTGGCGCCCCTCTGTCCAGTATGTCAGTTATGTTCGTTCCGCACGTGTACGAACATAACTGACGCATTCAAGTTTCAGATATGTGGCGCCCTCCTTGTTGTTGGCGCCCTCCTTGATTGGCGCCCTCTCGCCCAATGCCCTGGTCCTTCGCAAATTCCTGGGTACGCCACTGTTTCCAGGGGGCCTCCTATTTTCAGGGGCCTCCAACTTTTGCCTCGTCCTGCTGGCTGCTTTCAAGTATGACCTCCAAATCTAGCTTCTGAGATCGGGCAGATGTACCCAGGGGCGTAACCGCTTAAGCGAACAGTGCGGAAAGTCCGCACCATTTTTAAAACTTATTCCCCCTCCGATTTTTTTTATAAAATCTATTTGCCGCAAACGGCGCATGACCCCTGAAAACCCTTACACAAATGTCTTCCTCGTTTCCCAGGTGCCCCCATTCAGTGGCGGCGGAAGCAGGGGGGCAAGGGGGGCAGCTGCACCCTAAAGCTATGGAAAGGGGCGCCTCGAAAATCTGTAGAGGAGGCAGGAAGTTAAGAGGTGCGGCAGCCATAAAGCTGAGCAGTGCGACACCGCAACTGATAAAGGCACTTGTGACACGAAGAGGGTGGCAATGACGTGGGAAAAGTATCTTTTGATATGCTGAAGAGTGGAGGGCATCCTTATCTGAAACAAAGGCAGATGCTGCCGACCCTGTCTAATATAATCTTGCCAGGCGATTAAGGCTAGGAGGGCGCAGCCACTCGAGAAGCACGCCATGCGGAAGAGGGGCGCCTGCATGCGAAAGAGGGGCGCCTGTGTGTGGGACGAAAAAGAAACATTTATGGAGACGTCTTTGAAGGCGAAGCCTCCGAACGCCAACACGAACATATGAGAGCTTATAGCGTTGCAGGCTCCATGCGACAAAAAGGGGCGCCTGATGGCCGATATGCGAGAGGAAATTAGTTTGTGTAACATTTATTGGGGGCGGTTTGCCGTTTACAACATATGAATGTTAAGGGAGGTCCGAGATTGGGGCCTGTAAAATTGCACTGTCCGTATGGGCGGTTACACCCCTAGTGCTAGGGCGTATTTTGCGTTTTTTTTTTTTTTACTGGGGAGATGATTATGACCAGGAATAGCACTCTGCAAACTTCTATGGGCGCCTGTAGGTATAGGGGCGAAACTGATTTTCCAGTGCAGGGACGGCCATCGGCATTGTGGGGCGGCATTCATTCCACTGGGGCGTCTGCCAGTGTTGAAGGGCGGTATTCATTTCAATGGGGCGCCCGTTGGTGTTGATGGGCGACATGTATCACCTGGGGCGCCTATCGGATATTGGGGCGGCATTAATTTCACTGAGGCGCCTATCGGCGTTGACGGGTGGTATTTATTCATCCGGGGCGCTTATCGGTGGTATAGGCCGGCATTCGCTTCACTGAGGTGCCTATCGGTGTTTTAACCCGCGCCCTGCTGGGGGGGGGGTGTTTGAACACCCCCCTTGTGGTTTTTCGCGAATATCTCAAAAACGGCGGCGCGGAGCGCCGCCGTTTTTGGTACGACTTATCATACATCAATTCTACACATGTTGTGAAAATTTCAGACCAAGGTCACTCAAGGTCAGGTCACCAGGTCACTTGAAGTGACCTCACCTCATAAAAACTTTCAATGTCTGTCATAGCTACACCGAGTGACCGATCGCTTTGAAACTTTCAGCGATTGCTAAGAGCAATAGCATGTACAAAATGTTTATCTCAGAATTTTGATATCGATGACCTAAGGTCAGGTCAATTTTGCGACCTCCCCATTATAAGTCAATGGGAGAAAATTGAAATGCGCCTCTTTTGGATGAAAGACATTATAAACACTCCCAAACACCGAATTACAAGTGGTTTAGACACACTGAACTTGAAAATGGTGTCCGTGACCCCTGTTTATGCCCTGAGGTCATCTTAGGTCACGAATGGTATCTAACAGTTTTTCGCAAATAACTTTTGATAGAGGCATGCTAGAGCGATGAAAATGCCTTAGATGTGTTCAGCTCGACGATACGGATCGACTGATATGCAACATGACCCTTTCCGGTCAGGTCATGACCTTGACCTGAGGTCAAATTTTCAAGTTGACCTTTCAAGGTCAAGTTATAGTTCATTCGACGCGTCTTGACGAGAGGAATACGATGCCGATAAAAGTAGGCTCGTACAAGGCTTGGGTCAAAAGTTATTGCAGAAAAACTGTTTTCGAAAAAATCTGCTATTTTTGCAGTTTTTGCCCCCTGCAGGCAAAACCGTTGACGTTAGGTCAAATCTGAGAGAATTAATCAGAAAGGGCGTTAATAGGGCTATCGAATGCGCTTTTCCGCGGCGCTGTAGCTCTATTGGTTCCCGAGTTATGCGTTGGCTTCTTGGAAATTTTCGACATTCGACCTGGAAATCGGCGAAATTTTGCCTTCAATGACCTCTGGTGACCTGACCTTTGACCTGACCAAAAAATTGACCGAAGTGATTTCGTCATTATTTTTTACGCTCTTTCGAACGCCGCCTTCCGCGTATCGCTACGTGGCCCAGGAGCCGAGTTACAAGGGGGGGTGTTCAAACACCCCCCCCCCCCCCAGCAGGGCGTGGAAATCCAGGACCCCCAGCCGGGCGCGGGTTAAGGCGGCAGTAAATCCACTGGTGTCTGGGGCGCCTACCGGCGTCGAAAGGCGACATTCATAATTCATTTCACTGGGAGGCATATTGGTGTTGATGTGTAACATTCATTCTCCTGGGGCGCCCGGCAATGGTAAGGGGCGCCAAGCGGGAAGGGGCGCTTCAATATCGTTTGCACCCCTATCCTAGAATACCTTCCGCCGCCACTGCCCCCATTAGCTTCATAGGCGCCCTCTTTGGCATATAGCCATATAAGCGCCCTATGTATAGTCATCAGAGACATCCCTATATGTCGCACAGTCGCATACAATGTGCGCTTATCATAGGCGTCTCTCTTTTATGGACACTTGAAGGCACCTCTCTTTGCCATGCCGGCGCCCCTGTTTCTTATGAATGCACCCCCATGGCATTGATCAATTGCATTTGTAGACCTCTATTGCACGTGGACGCCCATATATGTAGGTCTCAGAGGCGCCCCTCTTTCGCATTGAGGCGCCCCTATGGGCTTCATAGGCGCCCCTCTATTGCACGTAGGTGCCCTACTGTCTCAGAACCGCTCCCCTTTGGCATGCAGACGCCCATCTTTCGTACGGAGGAGCCGCTGTGGTTCTTAGAGACGGCATGGTGCTCCCAGACGCAGATGGGGCCCTCGGAGTCGACAGTGTGGGACCTTCAGTCGCTGATGGGTGCCCGCCAGATGTGGACCCTCGGAGACGCCGGTATGGGGGCCCTCAGAGATGCCGGTATGTGGCCCTCAGAGACACCGGTGTGGAACCCTCAGATACTTCAGTGTGAAGCCCTTACAATTGCTGGTGTAAAAAAAAACACGGAACAAATAGTGCATGGACGCGTTTCGATTATTAAATCTTCATCAGCATGACATAATCACAGAGAAAACAAGATATAGCACACAAACATTCAAGCTCGTCACAGTGCAATCGTCTTGATTTTAAAAATTTCTTGCATATGACATATTCACTACTAATCCACCTGTAGGAGAATATCCACGAAAAATGATAGCAAAATAGATCACTGACATATATATGACACATGGATAACAACAAATTTATACAGTACGATCATGAACAAGTAGGTACTTATACAAACTAATGACGCGTCTTCTTTAAACTATACATCGCCGCTGGTTTAGCCCATTTCATCGAACCCACCCTAATATTAATCGTTTCGTTCATTGCTATAAATGCCGCCTCTGTCGCCTTCCGATTGTCTTTGTTTTTACATAATGCTATAATTTCTGCCCCGCCCCATCTTGGTAAATGATGTGTTTTCTGAGCATGAATTACTACCGCGCTATGTTCTGCGTTGTTTCGCATGTCCCGCTTATGTTCCTTTAATCTAACGTCTAAGCCCCTCCCGGTTTCCCCTATATATGATTTGTCACAAGAACCACAAGGAATCTTATACACTAAACTTTTTTCTTCTCCATTTCTTTTTGTGTGGTTAAAGAAGACGCGTCATTAGTTTGTATAAGTACCTACTTGTTCATGATCGTACTGTATAAATTTGTTGTTATCCATGTGTCATATATATGTCAGTGATCTATTTTGCTATCATTTTTCGTGGATATTCTCCTACAGGTGGATTAGTAGTGAATATGTCATATGCAAGAAATTTTTAAAATCAAGACGATTGCACTGTGACGAGCTTGAATGTTTGTGTGCTATATCTTGTTTTCTCTGTGATTATGTCATGCTGATGAAGATTTAATAATCGAAACGCGTCCATGCACTATTTGTTCCGTGTTTTTCTACTTGTCTATATCAATATACAATTGCTGGTGTGCTATGAATGCGCTGGCTTAACCCTCGCATGTGTGCGGCGTTTGCCAGCTTCTAATGTGTAGGGGGGGGGGGTCGGTTGGACCCCCCCCTTGCCGTTTGGCCCCTGATCGAGCTAGAGCTTCGCGGAAAAAACGAGCGTGTTGCCCGTGACGAGAGGAAGCCGATGATACCCAATTTTAAGGTCCTAGGTCATTGGTTGACCTTCCAGGTCAGGTCAATGACCCAAAGTCGGGAAAATCGGGACCTGTTAGAAAGTCGTAAAGTGTGGCTGCTAAGGGGTTTTTCGGGGTACTGATCACGAATATCGTGTTAGTTTTGATCACAGATGATGTCTTTAAGCATTTAGACCAGGTCGGGTCAGGTCAGGTCAGGTCAACCAGTAGGCGTCGTGACGGGTATTCGTAGTACGTGTCAACCGCCTCTGACAGCTTCGTAACATGTTACGAAGGCACCAAAACTACTTCGTAAATGTTCAAATGGTTGCTAAATTCGAATTCAGCTCCAAAAACTAGCCTAGAAACATGTACATCTCGAAAAAGTGAACCGAGGTCACCCGAGGTCACCAAAGGTCAATGACCTGACCTGACCTTCAGGTGACCTTGACACCCACCCTAATGCATGGAAGCAACATCAAATCACATGTTTGAGCGTTTAAAACCACGAAAAGCTTGCAAACGCGCGGCTAATGCGAGCCGACATACGCAGAATCGCGATTCCGGCCAAACATGGTCTCGGAAAAGAGGTCACAGGTCAAAGGTCATTTGGGTCAGGGTCATGAAATTTTCAGGGTAGGTGTAAAATTGATCAATGTGAGGGTACTGAAAGTTTCGTCGCGATCGGCCGCTTTTTACGCGAGTTATTCGCGAAAAACCATGGGGGGGGTCCATCCGACCCCCCCCTACACATGCGAGGGTTAAATCCCTCAGAGGCCGGTACATGGACATTAGAGCTCAGTGAGAGCTTGTGTGGTGCCTTCAGTGGCCTTGTGGAGCCGTTAGACATCAACATGGTGCTCTCAGGAGCCGGTGAGTCCTCAGAGTCACCGGTGTGGGGCCTTCAGAGCTCCGAGATACTGGTGTGGGGCCCTCAGAGGTGTCGGTGTGGGGCCCCCAGAGCCACCGATATAGGGCACTAAGAGACACTAGTATGACCCTCAAAGGCGCCGCTGCGTGGCGCTCATAAACACTGGTGTGGAGCCATCACAGGCGGGTGGAGCTGTTAGAGGCCGGAAAGGGCCCTTAGATGCCTACAAGGAGCCTTCAGAAGCCGGCGTGGCACCCTTATGGGGATAAGCGTGTCTACTTAGGAGCCCTTGAGGTGCTCTCATGAGCTCTGTGGGGCCCTACCGAGCCGAAATATGGCCACGGCAAGTTGCCGCCGCATGGCTCTTCGGACTATCATTCTCAGGGGCCTCATCTGCCTAGTTTGAATAGAAGGGCCTCTCAGACCATCAGTCTCATGGGCCTCCTCTAGCTAGTATAAATAGAAGGGCCTGTTGGACCATCAATCCTAGAGGCCTCCTCTGGTTAGTATAAATAGAAGAGCCTCTCAGGCCATTAATCTCAGGGGGCTCCTGTGGACAGTATAAATAAAAGGGCCTCTCAGACCATCAGTCTCGGGGGCCTCCCTAGAAAAGTGTAAATGTGGATAGAGGGCCCCCTCAGATTCATTAGGAGTAGACCTCTCTGACTATCAGTCTCAGGGGCCTCTTGTGGCCAGTATGAATATAAGAGCCTCTCAGACCATCGGTCTCAGGGGCCTCTTCTGACTAGTGTGGATAGAGGGCCCTCCCAGACCACCGGTTTCAGGGGCCTCCAGTGGCTGCAGTTATATGAACAGAAGGGCCTCACAGCCATCAGCCTCGGGGGCCTCTTCTGACTGGTGTGAATATGAGGGCCTCTCATACCATCAGTCTCAGGGGCCTCCTCTGCCTAGTGTGAATATAAGGGCTTCCCAGGCCATCAGTCTCAGGGGACTCTTCTGACGGTGCCGGATTGAGGGACCTCCCAGACCGAAAGTTTTGGGGGTCTCCTGTGGCCAGTATGAATAGAAGGGCCTCTCAGTCCATCAGTCCCATGGGCCTCTTCTGCCTGGTGTGATTATAAGGACCTCTCAGGTCATCAGTCTCAGGGGCCTCCTCTGACTACAGTGTAGATGGATAGGCCTCCCAGACCATCAGTTTCAGGGGCCTCTTCTGACTATTGAGGATAGAGGGGCCTCCTCTGACTAGTGAGGGTAGGGAGCCTCGGCTAGACCGCCAGTGTCAGGGGCCTATTCTGACTAGTGTGGATGGAGGGGCCTCCCAGACCACCAGTCTCAGACCTCTGACTAGTGTGGATAGAGGGGCCTCCCAGACCGCCAGTGTCAGGGGCCTCCCCAGACCAGTGTGGATATTGGGGCCTCCTCAGATCCACTAGGGCCTCTCAGGCCATCAGTCTCAGGGGCTTCGACTGACAAGTATGAACAGAGGGCCTCCTTAGTCCTTGGATCCATCACGGCCCCTTGGAGTCCGTGCGTGGGGATTCGTGGAACTTATTTTTACCGAGTTTGTTTATTCTGGAAGGTGACGACGTCCTCTCAAATCGAGACGAGGGGCCTCGAGTAAAAAGTGGGTGGGCCAAAACACATGGTTGCCCCCCCCCCACCTCGAAAAGTGGGTGGGCACTTGCCCACCTGGCCCCCCGTGTTCCTACGCCTATGCGTGCTTCTATCCTCAGGATACTGAAATCCTTCTCCACGCCGCAACCCCCCTCCGGACTGGACAGGCAACTTTATCTCATGCGGGCTGCTCCCTTGGAGCGGCACCGGCACCGCTGCTCCTGAGGGAGCGCACCCCGTAGCCGGGTGCAGTGAGTGCCTTGGGGCTGGGTGGCCTGTCCCCTGGACGGGCTCAGCCCCGGCGACTCACTAGGGTGCCTGCCCAGACCAATGTCTCCCCCTATATCCTATCATCCTCCCGGCTCTGAAATGGTCTCATTGGACCGAAAGGGCCTAACCCAACAAAACAAAAACCATGAGAAATGTAACATTATAAGTCAACTGATATTGTTTTTTCTTCGCGGTTAGGGCGAGCGCCGCCCATGTGATAACGTCATGCCGCCCGCTCGTCAGGTCCGCATGACCCGAGCCCGGGTCATTCGCGCTCGCAGCGCCGCCGAGAGCAGTCAGCCACTGAGCCGTGGGCTGAGCGCGGCGTTTCCTGACAGCACTGGAGGTGAGGTGTCTTGGAGTTCGCATTAGTGATAACTATGTCGATACTTTTGCGGCCGCATTGCCGATCAGCAGATATTGCATCTAGATTCTTTGCTTGGACTTTCCAAGTCTGATTGGTCTCATCGCTGATGACATCTTAATGTTTCGCGTCACGTGCGAATTTTACAGTCTGTGCTGCACGCGTAATATTCTCGGCCCTCGTCAACCTCCGGTCTGGTTTTCGCATTTTTGGAGGCTCGGTTGTAAATTAAGTACCTATAGGTAGTTAATTCTTGTAGTGCTCTTTGTATGTAAGGCATGTAGGTGATTGGTAAATTCCTTTTTAATGACCTCCTTACAAATTATTTATGTTTTTGATGTATTTAGCTTGATACAAATTTTCGGCCACGGGCCTTGATCACATATCAGTTTAAACACAGACACGAAAAAACACAAAAAAACACGAAAAAACACAGACACGTTTTTCGTGTCTGTGTTTAAACTGATATGTGATCAAGGCCCGTGGCCGAAAATTTGTATCAAGCTAAATACATCAAAAACATAAATAATTTGTAAGGAGGTCATTAAAAAGGAATTTACCAATTACCTATAGGTAGCACCAATCAAGCAAACTAACTTCTCGCTGAGTTTTGAGCTGCATGGGACGCAGTTTCCGTCCCCGACTACCGGTTTCCTTCCCCGTCTGTGCCGTGGACGGTCGCCGGCCGCATCAGCTGCTCATGCCTCGGGGCATTTCGGCGTCTGGTGCCCGACCGGCGGGTGCGTATTATTTAGGCCAGGGTTCATAATGTCCAGGGCATGATGTGTCCAGTGCTCGAAATGGCCAGTGCCTTGAATTGGCCAGTGTTCATATTGTCCAGGGATTACATGGTCCAAATGTGGCCAACTGGCTGCAGATAGGGTAAATTCAAAGAGACCAGGGTTCATAATGTCCAGGGCACGATGTGTCCAGTGCTCGAAATGGCCAGGGTTCATAATGTCCAGGGCACGATGTGTCCAGTGTTCGAAATGGCCAGGGTTCATAATGTCCAGGGCACGATATGTCCAGTGTTCAAAATGGCCAGTGCCTTGAATGGGCCAGAGTTCATAGTGTCCAGGGATTACATAGTCCACCCAACCCAACCCAACCAAACCTAACCTATCCTATCCTAACCTAACCTAACCTAACCTAACCTAACCTAACCTAACCTAGCCTAACCTAACCTAACCTAACCTAACCTAACCTAAGGTAATGATGTTTGCCTACCGGGGATAAGGAAATAGTTTCTCGCATGAATAGATTGCAAGCAATAGTAAATCAAATATTTTTAGGTTAAGTGGTTATGCATCAGGCTTCAGGCCTTCGGCCTGAAGCCAGATACATAACCACTTAACCTAAAAATATTTGATTTACTATTGCCTGTAATCTCTCCTAAGGCATTGTCTTCGGCACTGCACTGCTTCGCATTGAGCTGGTTCCGTGTTTTTTTACATAATGACGTCACTTTCAGTGACTATGTAATCCCTGGACACTATGAACTCTGGCCTATTCAAGGCACTGGCCATTTTGAACACTGGACACATCGTGCCCTGGACATTATGAACTCTGGCCATTTTGAACACTGGACACACCGTGCCCTGGACATTATGAACCCTGGCCATTACGAACACTGGACACATCGTGCCCTGGACATTATGAACCCTGGCCTCTTTGAATATACCCTATCTGCAGCCAGTTGGCCGCATTTGGACCATGCAATCCCTGGACATTATGAACTCTGGCCCATTTAAGGCACTGGCCATTTCGACACTGGGCATAACGTACCCTGGACATTATGAACCCTGGCCAGAATGAATGCTCCCCCCGACCGGCGCGGCCCGGACGCTAGTCCGGCCGACCTGCCCACTGGGCCCCCGGGGCATTGACCTAATGACCTCTCTCCCGCATGGGGCGATTCGCATTGAACATATTCGGACGCAGATACATACATAAGTGAGTGATGGACAAATAACTTACAGCTACATCACTACAGCTATTACAGCAGCCTGGCATGAAAATTTTGCGATGGATTAGTACATATGAGTTTTTCCACCGCTGCATTGGCGTCTCAGTGCATCGCTTGCCTCAACTTCGGTCGTCTCCGGGCGTTTTGCAAAAAATAAAAATAAAACTCCGGTAACACAAAGTAACCTTGGGTACCACGACTCATTATGCATTGCTGCCTCAGTACACGGCTCGCTTAACGCTTGTGTCCGTTCGTCTATGGTTTGCTTCTTTCTCTAACGGAATAAGCAGAAATATAGGTCTCATGTCAATATTATTCGAATAGTAGTCCAGCTCCGGTCGTCTCCGGCAAACAGGGCAGTCTGACGCATTAAATGCTGCGTTTCTGGCATGAGACAGTAGCACAAAGGCCTCTCAATTGCACTGGCTCAGGACAAGTTGGATTTTTCTCGGCCATGCCAAGTGTTACCGGCTATTACTAAGAGTGTACCTACGCCATGTTAGCACGCCACATGCCACATTTTTAGGTAACACAAGCTGGTTTCTTTATCCGGTCGTTTATCGGCATTGCCGGTTCTTTCGTTGTAAACGGCAGACTATGTAAAGAAAAGGCTGCACTATGTTCGACTTTTCCGTCGTTTATAGGCATCACAGCTGCGTTGTCGGCTCAGTGCATAGCCATTCTCGGCTCTGGTCGTCTCCGGTGCTGCGTTTCAGATGAACGCGTGCAAAACTGCGTTTTCTGGAATTTAGTAGCACACTTTTCACACTGCGTCGTCGTCTGTGAATAACTAGTTAATGCTACGGTCGCACCCGAGTCCGGTGCTGCCACCTTGTTAATGGCAAACCAGTAAAATACTGGTCAAATTTCAGTGACATATTCACAGCCGCGTTGTCGGCTTGGTGCAGTCAGTCTCGGCTCCGGTCGTCTCCGGTGCTGCGTTTCAGTGGAGCGCGCGTTCAAGGCCATTCTTATAAAGAAAAAGGACGGAGGGACGGAAGGAAAAAAAGAACTCAATGAATTAAACGATTCCGTCCTTATTGGTTATCATAAAGGTTCCGTCCCTCTACCCCTCCCCCTTCGTTGTTTTGCTAGGATGCGTTTTTTGTCTAAATGATCAAGAGCTGTAGTAAATGAAACAGGAATTATTACCTGCAATATTTTCTTATAAATTTCGTCACAAAGAATGCAATAAGACTAAGAAATTACTGTGTGATCGCTATATAGGTATAATAAAATGAGAACCTGCAATTATTTGGGATCATATTTGAATTTTTATGGGACCGGGGGCTGTTGTCTGCTACGATACATAGCCTTGGCTACGATCAAGGATAATATAGATAGGCGAAGTATGTAATATGTTGTAGTCTTTCCTGCTAGGCTGAAACCCACCAAAGATTGTTTTTGCGTATAAATATGGTAATGCCTATGTCTTACTCAGTGATAGGGTGTCTAATAAGCGGTAAGGGAACAACGTAGACACCCTGAGTTAGCGTGGCGGCTCGGGACAGGCGGTAGAGATAAAAGAGGAGGGGATACTGATAAGGCATTTTATCGCTCTAGGGGACGACGCGGCGCGCGGCGGCTCGGGATCAACGGGATGAAAGGGAGGGAGAGAGGGAAGGAGTATGTAGAAAGATAGACGGGGGGCGCAGGTGTTGTTTTGACGAACTGCTGACGCTAAAGAGGGGGAGGGGGAGCGGGGGGAAGAAATGGCCTGTGGATCTGCCCTGATCGGCGGCCGGCTAGTACTCTTGCCCGCGCTCACATACGTGCACGTTACCCCGGCAACGGGCTATTGACCAATGAGAAGCGAGAAAAGCGTTACGTCACTTCGATTTTTCATATACCTGTGCCCCCCGGACGTGACGTAGTGAGCTCGCGCGCGTGCAGGGTCTCTGCGATCGAAAACGAGCGCTAGCAGCGCGCCACTCCACGCCGCAATTGTCAAAAGCAGCGTGTTAGTATGCTTTGTTATGAATGATGTGTGTAAAAGTGAGTTTTTATGTTGTTAATTTGGAGGAAATGGTTGGAATAAAATAAGTTACTTTTATTTCTATTGGTTGGAGTTTTTATTCAAAAGATTTCGGTCTATAGCATTGATATTTACTGAAAATATCTACGTTTGAATAAATTGCAGATATTTGGCAACTGAAGTGTTAGGTAAGCCTAAATGATGCGTAAAAAGGTAAGAGACACCCTGATTATCATTTGAGAAACGAAAATATATGAATTTCCCCTATAAAGCTCGCTCAATATGCTACTCCGCGGTTTATGCCCCGAGGGTGTCCGAGGGTTCCCGTTAGTTTGTCGTTGGTTGGCGCTCGGCTCGCGCGCGAGCCGACGTCATCGCCCGTGACGTCGGCTCGCGGAATGCGTCATACCCTGCACACAAAATAGCCGGCTGCCGAACAGCGCTCTTCTCTGTGTGGGGGACAGCGAGGACAGTCCAGCGAGAGCGCTTGAGCCTGGCGGAGTGTATACGAATTTCTCTGCGTGCAAACAAGAGGGCTGTTCACGGGCCCTGTGTGCGGTCGGACCACACACAGCCTCCAAGCTCCGCCCACTGCGTCCCTACGTCAACCTTCCGTCACCGCACACAGCGACCGCTGTGGCCGGTCGGGACTGGCCACAGCGGACCGTCCACCGCACGCAGCCGTGACGTCAGAGCCGCCTACCCATCCCCTACCCCCACGCCTGCTGGACGCACCGCACACACCGCACGCAGCAGTGTGCGGTGCCCGTGAACACCCCTAAGAACTTTAAAGGGAGATAATGAGCTTTCTTTTTTCTTTAATAAAAATTACTCGACATCTATACTATTTCTACTGTAGTTTCTATAAAATATGAAAATTTCCTAGCACATTTTCGTATGTGAAAAAGGTTTTTATTTTTGCAAAAAAGAAGCAGTACTTGCAGTACTTGTAACACCCACCGAAATGCGTTGTCCTTCTTGTCCTTCTCTATAAAAAAAGTCGCAGTATATGGCGCTTTTGTTTCAAACAGCGACGCTTGGGTTTTTGTTTATGTTATCGCCTTGTCGTTGCTTGGTTGTAAGGATTCTAATTTGAATTAGAGTTAATTCGGTTTAGAATTAATTAGATTCGTACATAGTGCCTACTCTTCTTTGTTTCCAAGTATTATTTTGCGCCACAAATGAACGGCATGCGCTAGAAACGCAGCCAAATCTTGCGATTGCGACTACGAAATTCATTATTTTGGCCTCAGAGCCTGAAGCGAAAAATACAAGCATATTTATTTCAAAAAGACTTCAGGTTTGTCGAACGGTGTTATGAGAATTTTGATAACAGTACTGCATAAGTTTTTCAGTGATGCCGCAAAAGTGTTGTATCTATCTTCTTTTATTGTGCAGTCGGCGGGACCGATTCAAAATTGAGTCGTTGCTACTAAAATAGCAGCATATGGCCTCAGATGATGAACAGGAAAAATAGTTGCGTAAATTTAGACATAAACCACCCCCAAACCATGAATATCTTTTGAAGGCACTATAGACGACCATTAACTAACTAGATGTGATGAAGATCAAATGTAAGGAATACGCTCATTTTACAAAATTACATGCAAGTACCAAAAAGTGATGTAAGTACTTATTCAACGGTCATTTTCAGCGCTCCCCGCTAACGTGACTTCAAGTTGAGATATTTGCGGCAAGGTACCGCATTGAGCAAAATGGTTTTAATTTACATTATAACTTGTTGTGTTTTGTCAGAAAATGATCCTAACTCAGATTTTGTGGAAAAAGGTCATAATCTCCCTTTAAGTGCTAACGAGAAGTTGTAGTTTTTTTATTTATTTCACATAATCCGGTCATTCCACAGTACAGGGCTATTCATAGACCGTCGTCATACAGGATAATCACACACGGTAAATCGCGGCACGAACCTGGCGTTTAAGCATGCGTATTGAAGTGACATCGATGTTTTCACTGATAACGAATTGGTTGTAAAGGCTAGCGGCACGATATGTAAAAAGTCTCTTTCCATGGTTGTTATGAGCACGTCCTGGGTTCAAGTGATCTGACTGTCGAGTTGTACGATGGATGGTTTCATGATTGTATGAAAGACTAGATCGAATTGCACATGGTTCACCGCTCGTCAAAATCTTATGAAGCAAACATATGTCAGAGAATTTCACAAACTGTTGAGCATCTAGCCATTCCAAATCGCGAAGTACATCTGATATGTGATCGTATTTGCGGCGGCCTGACAGCACTCTAGCGGCGAGATTAAACACTTTTTGTACTTTCGCAATCACAGTCAGGTTAGCACTGCCATAAACTTGTACACAATAGCGGATATGTGAAAACACGAGCGCTTCGATCAGGCGAGGTAAGACATCAGGCGGTAAGATATGTTTAACATGTGAAAGAGCAATGAGTATACCTATACATCGGCTGGTAACACGAGTCACATGCAGCTCCCAGGACAGAGTTTGATCCATGATTACGCCGAGGTTCTTAACGCTGGATGAACATTGAAGCTCCTGGTTCATGAAACGAAATGTTGGAATCACGCTAATTGCTCTGAGCTGGCGCCTATCCCCGCATAAAAGAATCTCAGTTTTGCTCGCGTTTACAAGCATTCCATTTTGCATAAACCATGTTTGTAAAACATTTAAAACACTTTCTAGAGAGGTTTTCATATCTAAAATCCTAGCACGGGGTCCTGTGATTGCGATCTGAGTGTCGTCAGCATATCTAACAAATGTTATACGGAAACCATTGAGCTCGGTTGGGACATGACATGCAATGTCGTTGGACGCGATGTTGAACAGTAGCGCTCCAAGGCACGTCCCCTGGAAAGTGCCGAATCCGATGGTAATGTTCAGAGGCGCCGACAGTGTATCGCCAACCCTTACGCGCTGCGTGTGACCTCCCAGGTAGCTTTTGAACCAGCCGGGTGATACCTGATGTTGCTGTAGCTTTGTCAAAAGGTTGGCATGGTCAATCACATCGAAACAGCGGCTCAGGTCTAGCAATGTTAAAATCGTCACCTCTGATTGATCCATGCCTCGTAAAATCGCATCTGTTACTGTTAAAAGCGCCGTACAGGTTGAGTGTTTAGCCAAAAATCCATGCTGGTCAGAGTTTATGTATTTAAGTATGTAGCATTTAAGTATGAGACAAGTTGCTCGTGAACAAGCTTCTCGACAAGCTTACATATGGTCGGCGTGAGTGTGATGGGTCTGAAGTTCGAAACGACAGCGGGATCGTCTCGTTTATGGAGGGGTAATACTACTGCCCTTTTCCAGGAATCGGGCACGGTTTCTGAGACTATGCTCTTATTTATAATTCTGAGAAGTGTTCTACCTATAGTACTAATGAAATGTACCTATAGTACTAATGAAATAAATAAATAAATAAATAAATGTAGTGCCACGTGACTCAGACCTCCAACCGTGATACCAGTCGAGGCGCCAGAGGACACAGGATTCAGGCCAGGTGAGGGTGGAGCTACTGGGAGGCAGTTGCAAACAGTAAACACCTACCACTTACTGGATATTGCATCTCAAGGTGTCCAATCCTGCCTGTTAATGTGTTTGTGTATGCCCGATAAACAACGATAGCTGCAGAACGATAAGGTGGCGGTCTATAGGTACTTGGTCTGCATGTCAAATTGACTAATTTTCGTGTGAAATAACTCCCGACCAATGTCATACAGTTCACATATCGATTAGCATGCAGCCTGACACACATGTCGCACAAGTTGCTCTCGCAACCAGATAAATATCGTATCAATGCCGTAAAAAAGCGCTGCTGAAGACAGAGGCCTCTTGCACCAAAAAACCTAGCTAGGTAGAATCGGCAAAATACCTACCTAGTAAAACTACCTACGGCGGGAGTCGCGATCAGGCCGCCGTAGAGTGCGGACGTGTGCGCGGGCGCTCTGTGCCGAGGGAGCGCGCCGCAGCAAAGCGGTACGGACGGACGGAAAGATACCAAGTGAGCCGTGCGGGTCAGTGCAGTGACGAGTGAGAACTGAGAAGGCAGGATGCCGAACAGAAGGAAAAGAAAGCACGACTCAGAAACGCCAGAAAAGGAGGACAGTGCGACGGACGAACTAAAAGCGTTCATCGAGGAAAAAAACGGTGAGGCCATAGCTGAGATAAAGAAAGCACTGGACCAACGACTCGCCGGCATAGAAGAGTCGTTGAACTTTGCGTACGAGTCGGTAACTGTAACGTCGCAAAAAGTAACGGCCTTAGAAAAACAGGTGAAATGCTTGCGAGAAAATTGGCAGACTATGGAACACCGATTGTTTCAGTTAGAGCAGGAAAGAGAAGAGGCCGAAAGAGTTAAGCGTAGACCCCAGCTCATTTTCTCGGGAAGAGATTTGACTATCCCCGAAAACGATGAGAGACTTCAGATGGCAGTCATAGCTCTCATCGATAGATATTTGGAGCTGGAGGTCGGCCCGGGACAAATCACGCATACTCACCTCGTTAACTCACCTCGTTGGTTCCTGCATAACTGATAAGATTGTGGATAGGATTAGGCAAATAGGAAATGAGGAACCCGCATTACATGAGACGCGCCAGTTCAATAGAAAGAAACAATACATTCACTAAATCGCGGAGATAACTGGAATGATGCGCCTCCAGAAAACAAAAAGTCTCTAAGTTAGTCATGTTTCCAAAAGTCACGCCTAAATTCAAATCGATTAGTTGCCGTATTTGCGAGACAAAAAAGCATGCGTACATATACAGAAACAGGTCATGAACTTAGTCAACATAAGAGTACAGCAAGTCAGGGATACAAACATTCAGCATCTTCTTAAAGCCATCTACACTTGGGGTATTTACAGCAGAATCTGGCAGAGAGTTCCAAATGTCTATTATTCTAACTGAGAAAAAGCGTTGTCTAATATCTGTCCTGCTGTGGGGACGATGAATCCTAAATCGATGGCCTCTGGTGCGATTCTTGGATGAGAGCAGGAACAGGTCTTCAGGGGAGATAAAGGAGTGGTTGTGGAAAATTTTCCAACACAAAAGGAGGTCGGCTCTCGTCAGCCTGCCCTGGACAGAGTACAGCTGCAATGCCTGGAGGCGATCGGCGTAACTGAGGGTTTCTAATCCATAGACACGTTTTGTCCAGCGTCTCTGCACCCTTTCAAGTGAGCGGAGGTCTTGCAGGTACCCTGTGTTCTATAAACTGGAGCAGTACTCAAGGATAGGTCGGATGTGCGTCTTAAGTAGAAAAAGCATGAATTCTGGGGAACGGCTCACTGTCGATTTGAGGAGGTTTTGCGCAAGACCACCAGCCTTGTGACAGGTAGTGCGGATGTGGGAATGAAATTTCAAGTTTGTATCAACTAAGACGCCCAAGTCTTTGGTTGAGTCGAGTCTGGAAATTTCACGACCATTTAACAGGTAAGGGGATGTGTCAATGTCATTGCGTCTTCCACAAAAACGAAGAACAGCACATTTCGAAACATTCATGCGTAGACCCCAAGACAGCGCAGTATCGTGAAGAAGGTTAATGTCATCCTGGACGCGCTGGTGAGATATCACCGGCTTTTCAGATAGGCGGGTTTGCTTCACACATGCGTATATCTTGAGGTCGTCGGCGAAAATCTTATACTGGCATTTAAGTGCAGAAGCCACCGAGTTAATGTACACCAAAAAGAGGAGCGGTCCTAGGATGGAGCCCTGGGGCACCCCGCTCAGTACGTCTCTTCTGCTGCTCATATGCCCCTGGACACATACCTTCATAGTCCTACCAACTGATGTCAAAGTCTTATCTCCCATCATGTTACTCCCACGATCATCCTTAATTCTTGTTCCCGAAAGGAAGTACTTCACCCACTGAAGGATAGGGCCCCTAATTCCCAGACAAAACAACTTCGTGACTAGCAACTCATGTAGGTACCACGACATCAAAGGCCTTAGAAAAATCAAATAAGATTATGTCCGCTGTACCTCCCTCATCAGTGCATCTCGACACGGTATCATATACCAACAGAAGTTGTTCTAATGTAGATCTACCAGCACGAAAGCCAAACTGATTGGGAGACAATAGGTCATTAGAGTCAAGGTACTTAGTCAGGTGTTGGCACAAGATACGCTCCATAGTCTTGCAGCACACTGAAGTCAGACTGATCGGTCGATAGTTTAATGGGTCATTCCTGGGACCTTTTTTGAAAATGGGAACCACGTGGGAGACCATCCAATCATCTGGTAGGACTCCTTCGTGCAGAGATCTGCTGAAAACGATATAAAGGGGATACGCGAGCTGAGCGGCACAATTCTTGAGCAGCAGTGGATGAAGTCCGTCCGGTCCCATTGCGGAGTTGCCATCTAGACAGGCGCGTAACCACAAGTCTGAAGTTACTGGGGACCACATGGATGGCCGCGAAGACCAAATATTATATTTCAGGAGTCGCCTGAGGGTGGAGAGGGGGCGTTTTTGGCCAGACCTGCCAGTTTTTTTGCGCGTGTAAGGAAAACCGCGGCGCGCACCGCCACGAAACTTGGTATAGGTTATGAAACCCCAATTTAGCATCGTCTGTGAAAATTTTTACCCCAGGTCACCTAAGGTCAGGTCACCAGAGGTCAGCTATACCAACAGAAAAATAGCCGGCTGACGCAATTTTTCTTTTAACCCTATTCCTGGCGGGCTCCGCCGGGACAAGAAACTGGCGGGGGGGGGCCGATTCGGCCCCCCCCTGAGATCTCGAGAACGAAGCAAGATAGCGACAAGCGGTAAACGGCATCGGATACGCACGGCCAAGATCTACAATTTTTACTAAGGTCATTTTCAGGTCAGGTCAAAGATGACGTCACAGGGGTCGAAAAAGTCAAAATGGCGGCACTAGATATGGAGAGAGTTTTTCTCGAATAACTTTCGAATTAGTCAAGATAGGAACAAACTAAGGGCATCATCGTGATCCTCTCGTCAATCCGCATCGAATGATATATATGTTGACCTCGAAAGGTCAAGGTCAAAGGTTGACCTCAGGTCACGTGACCTCGAGGTCATCATGTATATCATTCGATGCGTCTTGACGAGCTGAACACAATGAGACCATCCACGCGTCTGTATCTTGTTCCTGTACGGAGTTATTGGCCAAAAACCTTTGGTGACCTTTGATGACGTCACATGACCTCACAGAGCTGCCCAACAGCAAAACAGACCTCAAGGTAGTGAAGGTTGATCGTATATGAAGTCATGTATGGTATATGGGGCCATTCCGACCCGTTTTAGTGGTAAAAACAGGGAGTTGATTTTTCCCCCATTGACTTATAATGGGGAGGTCGCGAAATTGACCTGACCTTAGGTCACCGATATCAAAATTCCGAGATATACAAATTGCACATACTGGTACCCTAACTAAACCCTGAAGAGAAGAAATTGATCGGTCAAAAACTCTAGCTCTGGCGTGATTGCAAACTTTTCTGAGGTAGCGTCACCAAACCGCCTCTGGTGACCTGACCTGAGGTCAGATCAACTCAAAATTTTCAGACATGTTGCGTAGAAGCCTTTTAGGAAAAGTCAGAAAATTTGAGCTTCCTAGCTCAACGCGTTTGGGAGATATAACCAAAAAACCTCAGGGGGGGGCTCCTGAGGCCCCCCCCCCCGCCAGGAATAGGGTTAAAAAAAAAACGCTGACGAGTTTCACCAACCAGGCGAAAAATATCCACCGGTGTGAAAAAAATATCAGCCAGAAAAATAGCCAACGAGTTTCACCAACGGCAAATGCGGCATTAATGAAACGCTAGCCTGGAAGCTAAGCCGTTGACCTTAGGTCAAAGCTGAGAGCATTACTCAGAAAGGCCTTTGAAACAGCTATCGAATGCGCTTTCCCGCAGCACTGCAGCTCTATTGGTTCCTGACTTATGCGCCGATTTGTGAAAAGTTGTCAAAATTGGGAACAAAAGTTCGTGAAAATTTTGCCTTTAGTGACCTCCAGACTCCAGTGACCTCAGACTCCAGTGACCTCAGCGATGACCTGATAAAACATGAGATAGGTAGGTAATTCTTGAAAGATACTGTAGTGAGCTCTCTGTTGCTTTTTACCGCGTCTTTCTAGCTGGCTTACTTTCCGAGATAATCTGGTGTGGCCAAAAAGCCCCCAGCCCCAACCCCATGGCGAAATTGGCTGAGGGGCCCACCCGGGCGTTGGCTAAACAAAACGTGCATTGTTTTGTCTTCCGTTGACTACATATTACTCTTCACGTCGATTTAGAGACAATATTTGGCTATTTAAGCAAACTGAGGAGGTCGTCGGTTTTACTGGGTACGGTCCCCAGTAACCCAAAAGTTACTGGGGACCGGTCCCCAGTGTCCCCAGTGGTGGTTACGCGCCTGCATCTAGACCTTTAAGAGCCTTGAAGACAATGTCAACGGAAAGCGAAACATTCTCAATGGAGCCATCAAATATCTGGTGACGAGCTGGACTGCTTGGAAGGTCCCTGGTGTACACCGCTGAAAAAGAGTCGGCGAGTGCTTCAGCCATCAAGCCCGGGTCATCGGAAACCACGCCGGAAGCAAGCATAAGTGGACCCACTGATGGGCGACCAACTTTTTTTATTACGAATGTAACTGTGAAGCAGCTTGGGGTTTTCAGCCGAGCGAGCAATTAAGCTATCCTCATACGCCGCCCGAGAACGAACTGAGAAATCTCGACATTGTTTGCTCAGATCAAAAGAGGAATGCAGAGCTGCAGTACTCACACCCGATTTTCTGCCAAATCTGCGCCGCGCTTCTTTGTAATCCAGCCATGCCATCTGGCATCGCCGAACTAGACTAGCAGGAGGTCTGGAGGGCCAGGGAGGGCCGCGATTCACTTGCAGCAAGGGAACAAACTCTTCCACCAGGCCTTTCAGCAAGGAAACCAGCACTGAAAAGGAATCATTCGCATTACAATGAGAAAGCTCAAGGTCCCAGTCGACTTCAGATAGTCTCCTGCAGATTGAACGATACCTGCCCCTCTGCCAAGCTCGATGCTGCAAGGTGTCAGGTAAGATCTCACACAGTTTAGAGAACACATATTCAAAACTTGTAGGACAATGATCGCAGCTCGGGAGAGGCGGCAGGACTTCGACTGACCCTACTCTATCTGGTTCGGTTGTAAGGACGACATCAAGTATATTCCCTGATCGTGGGAAGGTTGGTTCGTAAATCCACTGGGTAAGACCGAGGCTCGAGAACACATCAAGGAATGCCCTATCTGTAGCAGAACACCCGACCGTCTGGTCATCTTGAAGCCAGTCAATGGATGGAAGGTTAAGGTCACCTACGATTACAACTTCCTTGTCTAAACAGAAATCAGTCAAAAAGTCAGTCAGCATATCGTTTTCAAGGGAAGTGCTGGATGGTGGGCGATACACAATGACGATAAATACATTAAATGCTGCCAGCCTGAAGGCTAGTGTATTGGGAAGGGGTTTGGATATACAATCAACCGTTATAGAGCTTTTTACATAACAACACACTCCATGCTTACATACATTGTCTGGGGAATCGTGGCGGATAAGGGTGAAATTTGGAATGGCAACATATGATGAACAAAATGACTGTACCAAGTGGGACTCAGTTATTCCAACTATATCCCAGCTGAGCTGACGTATAGCATTCATGAGGTAGTCATGTTTTGTAGCCGTTAGGCCCCTGATATTCATGTGAGCAATTTTTAGGATAGAGGAGGATGTCACAGCCGCTGGGGTCCTGGCAGTCGGCGGAACTAGTTTTTCGGGGTGGTAGTTCCAACCGGGGCAGCTGCTCCTGCCAGGGTTTGAGCACCAGAGGGTGGCTCCGGGTCACCGGCGGCGACAGCCGGAGCATCACCCTGTCCACCCTGTTTGGCTTTCCTCTTGTTAAAGAGAGCCGTTCTCTGAGCATATGTAAGGTCCCTGGAAATATATACACCTTTATAGTCTTCAGTGTCTTTCAGAGATTTTGCCCTTTCCAGCACAAAGTTGCGATTGTCCTCATCAAGGATCTTTGCTCGGAACATCTGAGGGTGGTTGGGAACAGCAGTCACCTCAGTCACCTCAACAGGTTTGTCCATCACTTCTGACGTGAGACGCCGGAACTTGAGGGCCATGTCACGAGGGGTACTAGCACTGAGGCCCTTAATGATAATGGACTTTTTCCTTTTGTCGCGCTCAGCCATCTCCCTGATCTCCTCCCGGATAGCAGTTCTGTACTCTGCACTGGTTGGTGAAATATGCACAGGTGGTTTTGGGTTCAGTGCCGAGGAAGCAGCACCAACGGGGGCTGCCGTGCCTGCAGGTAAGCTCGGATTGGCAGGTGAGGACAGATTTTTCACTTGCATAGTGAGAGCCTGAAGGCATGCACATATTCCCTGAATTTGCTGGAAAAGTTGCATGATCAGTTCGGTCATGGGATCCTGGGGTCGGGAAGGAGAGGATGGCACCTTCTGCTTGCTTATACGACAAAAAGTACAGTAGTAGCTTATGCCAGAACCATCATGCTCAGAGATCGCATCAAGCAGTTTCTTTGGTAATCCTGAGCACATCACAGAATTGTGAACCCATCTCTCACAGCTGTCACAGCCAATACTTGCATCATCAACATCCTTATGGCAGGTTGCACAAAGCTGGGTCCCCTTTTCTTCAACATCTGGCACATCAACTTTTGCAGCAGTGCCTTTATTGGTTTTTGGCCTAGTCATATCTATTTCAATCGCAACTGAGATCAATACAATGAATGCACAAGAAGAGAGCGCAGCATCACACAACACAGGCAGCAATATAGATACAGGTGATGTGACAAAAACACAAAAAGCAGAAGGTGTGGAGTGGAGCTAGCCTGGTAAGCCGTCTAGCGGGTGGGATACAGTGCAAAGATAGCAGGATCTTCAGCTGCAGGCGGGGGCACCACGGGGCACGGGGCTAGGCAGAATCAGAGGACAGGACTATCAGATAGCAGAGCCACACAGCGGGTGAGTGCTCATGCAGCATGCAGACGTAGCCAGCAGACACCAGGCATGCAGATAATGCAGGTAGCCAGTTGCAGTGCAGATCCTCATGCAGGTGTTCCAGGATCACGTGCACGTATCTTCACCTCACACTCAGTACTCTCAGTACTTTGAGTGATATCAAAATGAATCCGCGTTCATTGTGAAATATCCTCAGAAAACGTTCAATGTGCATGTGCAGCGTCTGCCAAGGAATCGCTTGCTAGTGAAATTTGCAGAAGACCGGAGAAGTTCGTTGAGGGATGAGGTATACAGGTCCAAGAACAAACTGAGAGGTCACAAAATTTTCATTAACGAAAATTTGACTCCAGCAAGGCAGCAACTGTTCGGCTGGCTCCTCAATGAACGGCGAGAAGGAAGAGTTATGACTGTTTTGACCAGGGGAGGAGATGTGTTCTTTGCCAGGAGGAGAGATGAAAGACTTCTTAGGGTCAGAACCAGAGAAGAGGCGGTGCACGCGCTGCAATTTGCCGGCGCGCCTGCTGCGTCGGAGGCGGAGCCCTCCCCTTCAGAAGACGCTGGCGCCGCCCCTGCGCTGACCCCGCGCCGATCACGTGCCTTGACACAGATCGAGGGCACCGCAGCGGGCGCCGGCCGGCATACCAGCGGAGAGAGCATGGACGTGGGAGAGAGCGACAGGAGCCGACCACAGCCGAACGGGGACGGCACGCGGTCTCTGCCCCGAGGCGATGGCTCATACCCGCTGGCGGATCGGCGACGGACGCCCGAGAACGCTCGGCTAAGCTTCACCGGGTCTCCTGCGGGGACCGGCTCCGACCTACCTGAACCGGGTCGGGGCACCCCTCGCCGGCCTGCCCTGGAACCGCCGCTGGACGGGCGAGCGTGTGAGGGACGTCGGGATGACGGGACGGAGGCTGCTGCGAGCACGGACGAACAGCAGAGGCGGGAGCCGGCAGTCGTGACAGGTGACCTGTCAGGGTCTGGGGCAGCGATTTCCAGCCCTGACCGCCTGTGCTCGCCTGTGGGGGAGGTTCAACGTGGGAGGGGTGAGGGAGGGCCGGGTGGACCTGGTGGAGAGGGGCTGGGAGTGAGTCAGGGAGGCAGAGTGGTGAGAACCTCTAGCTTACCGCCGAAGTCGAGGTGCGCTGACGTGGGAGACACAGGGGAAGATCGAGTGAGCCATCTGATGGCAGCAAAGCGAAGCGATATAGAGGGCGCACAGCGAGCGCAAAGCCATGTAGATTCAGCGATCCAGTCTGGGGAAGTAAGAAAGGCTTCAGGGAAAGGTGGCAGGGCGGGAGACATAAGAACGTACCTAAAATGAGTGGAATGTGCGCAAGGGTAGAGTTAGTGTGTAACATTGGCGAGAAAGTTAAAAGGGGGGAACAGATTGGTGATAAAGTAGACATTGGGACAGTGTTTTTTGAGTTAGGAGATGAAAAATGTTACGTTTCGTATGCGTGAGAAGGGAATGTATCACGGATGGAATGCAGTTTAACGTGCAAAGACCACTGCTTTCTACTATCTACTTGTGTGCATTGTTCTTTTCACCCGATGCATTCGAGGTGGGTTCCCAGTGGGAACACAGAAACCCACAGCTCTGTAGGGTGATTGGTGAAAGTGCCAACTTATTTGCTTATACTGAAGCTTACTGTTCGCGTTGGTCAGCTAAGCAATGCCTCCTTGCAAGTGCAATGTCGTTCGATCTTGTCCTGTTCTTACTTCAACTCTAAAATGAGTGATATCAAGTTTGCATCTTTCAATTGCCGGGGTTTAGGTGATTTCAAAAAGAGGAAAGATGTGTTCGGATACTTACGAAATATGGATTTTAATATTTGCCTGTTGCAAGACGTTCACTGTCGAAAGATTGGCGTTCCGTACTTTAGAAATTCTTGGGGAACAGATGTCTTGATAGCTCCATATACTAGCAATGCGAGAGGGGTAGCTATATTAACAAAAAATATAGAAGTTAAATTTGGAACTACGGTCATAGACGAGGGTGGAAATTTCATCATAACAAGAATGAAAGTTCAAGACATGACAGAATTTTGTCTGGAAATGTATAGGGTCCTAACTCTGATAGCCCTCTCTTCTACAAGGATTTATCAAAGAGAATAGAAGAGACAACAGGCGAGGACGATGTATGTGTCATAGTGGCTGGTGATTTAAATCTAACGCTCGATCAGGAAATGGACAATCACAATTACAGACGCGAGAACAACACTAGAGCTAGAGAGACAGTAAAATCACTGATGACTAGACACGACCTTATAGATATATATCGGGAAAAGAATCCGGACATTAGGAGGTACACGTGGAGGGTGGGAAGACCAGTGTTGAAACAGGCTAGATTGGACATGTTTCTCATTAGTACCTCTTTGGAGAGTTACGTAGCAGAGGCAAATATTCAGCCTGGATACAGGTCGGATCATTCAATAGTGACTTTAAGTCTGGACGTTGCGAAACAGCCAAGAGAAAGAGGCCTGTTTAAATTCAACGCGTCCTTGCTAAAAGATACTAACTACGTAGAACTAGTGAAAAAGACTATACTAGAAACTGTGCATGAATACGCGGTGCCAATTTACTGTCGTGAGTACGTTACAAATAACCCAGAGTGCGTAGAGCTGAAAGTGAGTTCGTCTCTTTTCTTCGAAGTATTGATGATGGTCATAAGAAGAGAAACTATATCGTATGGGATCAAAAAGAAAAGACAAGAGCGAGACCAAGAAGAGCAGATAACCAAAACGATAACCCAGTTAGAAAAGGAAGCTGACGAGACAGGTAGCCAGGAACTAGGTGATGAGGTCGAGAGGAAGAAGAAAGAACTAGAGCAGCTTCGAGATAAAAGATTGCAAGGGAGCCTTATTAGGGCAAGGGCCGTTTGGAGAGAGCAGGCTGAGAAACCATCAAAATACTTTTTAACACTAGAGAAAAGGAGATACGAAAGTAAAAGGATCTCAAGCATAAAGACACCGAGTGGGATCAAAAGAAATCAATCAGATATACTTCGAGCATTCAAAAACTTTTACCAGGAAAGATTTCGCGAGACAGGGGAACCTTTCTTGGACTACGAATTCGAAAATTACGTATCACAACTCGAGCTGATTAAGATTAAAGATTCAGACAAGCGCAGTTTGGATTCTCCTCTAACACTAGCTGAGCTAGGTTCTGTTCTATATAAAATGAAAAACGGCAAATCGCCAGGTAGCGACGGTTTTACTGTCGAATTTTATAAATTCTTTTGGGTAAACCTCAAGACCTTCATTTACGCAATGTGTTGTGAAAGTTACGAAAGAGGAGAAATGCCTCACACGCTAAAAGAGGGAATAATCGTGCTTCTGCCTAAGTCAAATAAGCCCAGAGATATGTTGAAGTCATATAGACCTATAACCCTTCTGAACGTATGCTATAAGATAATTTCAAGCACCATTGCAGAAAGGCTGAAACACGTACTACAAGATACAATTGATTCGTGTCAAACGGCTTATTTAAAGGGCAGATACATTGGAGACAATATCCGTATACTCTATGCCATAATAAAGCAAATGAAACAAGAACAGATTAGTGGGGTTATGCTGAGTTTAGACATAGAGGCCGCATTTGATTCAGTGAGCTGGAACTTTATTCGGAAAGTACTTGAAGCGCAGAATTACCCATTAAGCATCATAAAATGGTTTGATACTCTATATACTGGCTCTTTTGCCAGAATTTTGTATAATGGCCATCTATCGGAAAAAATTAATCTATCGAGATCATGTCGACAGGGTGATGCAATGAGCTGCTACTTGTTTATATTAGTCATGGATGTATTGGCAAGGAGGATAAAATGTAATGCAGACATAAAAGGAATAAAGATAGCAAGCGAAGAGCACAAACTTCTAATGTACGCTGATGACACGGTTTGTTTGATAGAACCAAAGGCTATCAGTATCAGGAAACTATTTGATGAGCTTGGATGGTTCGCGAAGTTTTCTGGTCTGAGCCCGAATATAGATAAAACGCAGGCGATGTGGATAGGCACTAGCTACAGAGACGCACAGATAGTTAAAAATCAAGTTCAGTTAAAGTGGTGTGTATCGCTGAAAATACTTGGCATTATATTTGAAAATAACCTGGACAATATAACGGAAGTTTATAAGGACAAAGTTGGAGAAATAAGGCGGGAGATATATAAATGGAGGTACCGAAACATATCGTTGGAAGGAAAAGTAACGATTGTCAAAGCATTGCTTGTGTCAAAGATAAGCTATCTATTCTTGACAATGCCAAATCCCTCACAAGCTATTATTAATGAGCTGACGACCATGTTGTTCAGGTTTATCTGGCACGGAAAAGGCGAGAAAATAAAGCGCAAAACGCTGCTCAAAGACCCGCTTCGAGGTGGGGTAGGTATGATAGATATAGAGACATATATGAAAGCCTTGAAGATAACATGGATTAGAAGGTATATTACTAGAAGTGGAATATGGAATACCATGGCAAGGAGAATAACGGGAGATAATTTTGATTTCTGGCTGATGGGTTACCGCGCTCTGAGAGCCAAGGCTACTAATATTGGCAACCGTTTTTGGAGAGACGTTTTCTTAGCCCTAGCTGATTTCAAGGAGATTTACGAACTAGATACGGCCCAAATTAGCGCCAGTCAACTGTTTTTCTCAGACCTAACCAAATTTAAAAACACTTGGGTTAAACAATGGTACGATAAGGGAATCAGGACCTTCAACGATCTGTTGAAACAAGATGGATCAATTCTCGGTTATGATGAATTAAAGGAAACGTATAATATACAAGGGACATGTTTAAACTATACGGCATTAATGAGAAGTTTGCCAGCGGAGTGGAAAGCGGATCGGAACAGGAGCAAATTAGAAACACCCATTCTAGACCCCGTCGTTTCGTGCATCATAGCAAAAGGCGAAGGAACGTCTCACATCAGAAGAATATTCGTTGAAAGCAAAACAAAATCAGTTCCTAATATATGGGAAGGGGCATGGGGATATAGGTTAGGTGAAATCAATTGGACAGATTTATACCAGTCATTGAAGACATATCCAGTACAATACAGGTCAACTAGATATAAAATTATTACACGAATAGCGGCAACAAATAGCCTTCTCGAAAAAAATGAATATTGCCGACACAAATGCTTGTGAGTACTGCAATGACCGCGAAAACATCGAACATAAGTATTGGTACTGCCCACAAGTACTGAGGTTTTGGAATAGTTTAAAAGCATTGCTATTTCGTAATCAACTTGGTAGGCTAGCAGAAAAGGTAAACGTCAAGTTAGTTATCTTGGGAGGAGATAATAATGTAGTCATGAATCATGTTACAAGTGTCGGGATACAGATGATCCATTTAAGAAAAGAACTTTCTTTAACATTATTAACAGCTATCCTTAAGTGTGACATGGAAAGTGAAAGGTATCAGGCAAATCTTAATGGACAAATAAATAATTTTAACAAAAAGTGGAGCACATTGGATTTCTTGAGGCGGCTTGGCTGATCGACGTATCTGGGAGTTGTGTAGGTGGTTGTGGGACGGCGTGTGCTGAATGTGCTGGGACGTGACCTTTTTTTTCGTTACTCGGTGGTGTTCTGTAAGAGACAGGAGGATACCGGCATGTACTGCCCCCGCCCCCAACCCATCCAGGCTAACCTGTGGCCGGCCCTAGCATGTTGTGCGGGGCCGGCCCGCCGGCCGCTCGGCCGGGGCGCCGGAAGGGCGGTCTGCGCCCCGGCGCCCCGCTCGGGCGGTCGGTGGTCAGGGGCGCTGCCCCTACGAATGCGTGTGTACTGTGTACTGTTTTATTTTCCATTTTCATATGAAGAAGAAGTAGGGCAGCGCGGGCGGGGGCAGGATCCCACAGATCCCACAGCTCTCCCCGGCCGGGGAGGTACCCCCCAGCTCTCCCCGGGGCCGGGATGGCACTATGTAGCTTGAGTGTCGTCCCGGTCTGGCCAGACGGGCCCAAAAATCATCATCATGTGTTCACTTTTAATAAATATCCTGTCTCTGTTGATATGATGAATGTGTGTGTATGTGTCAAATGATGTAAATAAACGTTAAAAAAAAACTACCTACGGCGGTAACTTCTCTTGCACCATCCTACCTACCTATCTAGGTAAATTTGACAGCTCGCGTTTTTAGGATTTGTTTTGATTGGCTGTTTGGCGACGAATTATTTGTGGGCGCAAACAAATCGTAACTAAGGAAAACAATTAAATGGATATTGTTTTTACTGATATACATTTTGGTATTATGAAATCATTTTTCATTTACGTAAATACCGATAGAAGGTATTTTGATATTAAATTACTGGAACAAATAAGCTTCGTTTCCATGGCAACGAGTGAGTCTTCAACCTGGCTGTTCTGCTACGGAGGGATTGGTACGGAGAAGCACCTCTGTGAACCCATGGAGCATTTGGTCAATTGTTTTATTATTCACTCATAAAACATTGATTTATCATTGTCTAAACATTTTGTAATGCCTAGTTACATAAAAGTACCCGTGGATTATCATGTATTGTGCCTATTGTTACTAATTGAATCATTTTACCTAAGCTTTTGCTAGTTATTTTGGAAACCCGCGTTTACCGTCAAACCGTCAAAAATTCCTCCGCGAGTACTTCTTTCCGGCTTTCGGTGCAAGAGGAAAACAGCCGGTCGGGCTTTAACAACTGGTAAGTTCTTATGCCGCTCGGTAGAATTTCTAGGTAAATTTTCACGGTAGCGTTTTTTGGTAGGTAGTTTGGTGCAAGAGAATCTAGGTATAATCTGAATTTACCTAGGTAGGTAGTTTGGTGCAAGAGGCCTCAGCGCTATTTCTGATGCGTTGTTTTTCACGAACAACGCAAAGTCTTACGTCACCAGAGGCTTCTTTGTCTCTTTTTGATACGGAAACGCGTCCTTTTGGGTGGGGGTAGCGTCAATCTGGCTTCATTCTTTTAACGGGTTCCGTCTTTCGTCTTCGTCCTTTTATGATAACCAAATTCCGTCTAATCTCAGAAATGACGGAGCGTCCCTCCGTTCTTTTCTTTATAAGAATGGCCAAGTAGTCAAATTTCCGTAACACATTTCACAGCTGCGTTGTCGGCTTAGTGCAGTCTCGGCTCCGGTCGACTCCGGTGCTGCCGTCAGAGAAATGAGTATGTATGTAGGTACTAGGTATCCCCCGGCCGTTCCATAGCCCAATGCGTAATACCTCTTTAGAAACACATAACATAATTTGCACTCGATCTCTTCAATATCTAAAACAAATTATTAAAATAATGAAATGTCCAGAAAATCATACCATCTCTCAAGTTCAGTATCTCATCAGCTCAGTATATATAGCTCGCTTATGCTCCCGTCGTCCCCGGTACTGCCGAATGCCGGCTGCAATACCAGAGTTATGTTTGAGCCCCCAGACAGAGCTAGAGCTATCTCTCAAACTACATACATTATCCGGGTGTGTCACTTGACGGTTTTTGCGTCACGCCTCTAGCAATGCAATCGTTGTCTTCGTATACGAAGACAACGATGCGAAGGCAATGATATGCAGAGCTGCTTTCCGCTTATGTCTTACCCCAGTCATACCGACTTTAACCTGCTGAGTCAAACTGGCTTTTTATCTTAAGTTTAATAACAAGTGTCTCAATGATGTTGTCGTTTCAATGCAGAGCTTGATTATGAGCCGGTCGTCTCCGGTATCGCCTGCTTATGGCCTTGCATAGTCCGGTCGTCCCCGGTATCACTATCGCCTGCTTATGGCCTTGCATAGTCCGGTCGTCTCCGGTATCAGCCATACCTATATGGTCTTGCATAGTCCGGTCGTCTCCGGTATCAGCCATACCTATATGGTCTTGCATAGTCCGGTCGTCTCCAGTATCGCCTGCTTATGGCCTTGCATAGTCCGGTCGTCTCCGGTATCAGCCATACCTATATGGTCTTGCATAGTCCGGTCGTCTCCAGTATCGCCTGCCCATGGCCTTGCATAGTCCGGTCGTCTCCATTATCGCCTGCCCATGGCCTTGCATAGTCCGGTCGTCTTCGGTATCACCCAAGCCTGTGTCAAATGCGTATTACTGGTCAATCATCGGAAACGTATGACCTAGCACTTATGGCCTTGCACCTAAATCGGTCGTCTCCGATGTCGTCGATGCTTATGGCCTTGTATGTGTAGTCCGGTCGTCTCCGGTATGGTCTGCTTATGGCTTTGCACCTAGTCCGGTCGTCTCCGGTATCGACTGGCTTATGACCTTGCATAGTCAACGCTGTTGCATAACGCATTATACCGCTCCGCTTAGGGCATAATTGCAAGGCAAGGCGGAACAAGCGAACGTGTCGGTGATAAGCTTCCACCGTCTCCTGCGGCGCCAGACACAACAGGTCGCCCTGTTCATCGGCGGCAACGATATCGCACGCAAGGCATTCCAGAAGCTTGAGCTCCTCCAGCAGGCTGAGGAGCTCTGCATGGCGGTAATTGCTACATGAGCTGAATCAGTTATATGGTTCGCATATACCCCGTCATGCCAGAAACAATCTTCGGAACGCTCGCGCTTTTTCCCCCGGGCCTGTTTCTCTGGGGCGGGATGGTGTCCACCCTTCGAAGATAGGGCGGCGAAGGGCTCTGGAAGTGTTCTTACCTGCCCTTGTTGAACTTAAGATTGGGCACAGGCAATGAACTAGCAGAGGAACATGACAGTGAGCAGTGTGTGCTACTTTTGTGCAGTGTGTTGCAGTGCGCATTATGTCGAACATATGATGTGAGCATGATTTCTGTCTTTTTCATGCTTGCCACGAGTCCGCCTGATCGACAAACCCAAAGACATAGGCGTAGGAACAGGGGGGCCGGGGGGGCCATGGCCCCCCACTTTCGGAGGTGGGGGGCCAGCAATGTTAACTGGCCCCCCCCCCACTTTTTGCTGACTTAAAAGTGTCTGTCTGTACCTAACCTACCACCCGGTAACTTGACAACTATTCAGCTTGCCCTTTAATGAGGATCCCTTTTTGTTTCTACAGCGTTATTGACCGCAATTTCCTTCACTTAATGAAGGAAACCATATCAGAGACAAGACTGTGAGTCCTGGTGACAGCATTTTGTTGAATACGAGGCGCGGGACAGCGAGCACTAAAAAGGTATAGGCAATACTAAGACAATACTAGCACGGTGCAGGAGAATGCGTATACAAACGACCAACGCTTGACCTTATCTGCTTGGGGTCGGCATAGTTCGTCAAAGGCGTACTAGCTGGGGGCCAGGGTGACCGTGCCTCAGCCTCGGTTCAAACAGGCTGGGGGCCAGCAATGTCTGTTTCTGCCCCTCCCCCTTCCACTTTCAGTGCAGTGGTGGTCGCAGAGGGGGATCAGGGCCATGCCCTTCCCCCTCCAAAGGCTAATCAGGGGGCCATCATATCATTTGGCCCCCCCCAAACAACCAATGGGCCCCCATGGGCGTATTGGGCTCTGGCCCTTATTCGATTGTCACGAGACTCAAGAATCCCACGCTAGCTATTAACAGCTCCCAAACCAGTCTTTGAGGGTCCTACACTGATCTCGGAGGGCCCTTCAGTGGCGGTCAAGCGCCCACATTGACCTCTGAGAACCCACATTGACCTCATTTGAGGACCCCTAAACCGGCCTCAAGGGCCCAGCCGGCGTCTGAGGGCCTCACACCGGCCTCTGGTGGCCTCATTTCTGTCTCTGGGGTCCCAAGACTAGCCTTTAGGTGCCTTTGAGGGCCCCGCACTGAATTCTGAAGACCCGATGCCGGCCTCTAAGGGTCCGCATCGGCCTCTGAGGGTCCACCTTGGCCTGAGGGGTCCAACGCCGGCCCATGCCGGTCTTTTAGGGCCCCACACTGACCTCTAAGGGCCCATGCTGACCTGTAAGGACCCACATTAGCCTATGAGGCCTTGCACGGGATTCTGAAGACCTGATGCCGGCCTCTGAGGCCCATCTTGGTTTTGAGGGCCTTCTGCTGGTCTCTGGGTTCCAACACCGGCCCATGCCGGTATTTTAGGGTCCCACATTGACCTCTAAGGGCCCGCACTGGATTCCGGAGATCCGATGCCGGTCTCCAAGGGTTCGCATCGGCCTCTGAGGGCCCACCTTGGCCTATGAGGGCCCTCCGCTGGTCTCTAGGTTCCAAGTCCCGCCCATGCCGGTCTGTTACGGCCCCACAGTCCACACTGACCTCTAAGGGCCCATGCTGGCCTGTAAGGACACGCATTAGTCTCTGAGGGCCTTGCACTGGATTCTGAAGACCCGATGCTGGCCTCTGAGGCCCATCTTGGTTTTTGAGGGTCTTCTGCTGGCATCTGGGGTCCAACACCGGCCCATGCCGGCATTTTAGGGTCCCACACTGACCTCTGAGGGCCCATACTGGCCTGTAAGGACCCACATTAGCCTCTGATGGCCCAAGTCGGCATCTTAAGGTCTCATCCTGCCCTTTGCAGGCCCTGTACTGGTCTCTGAGGGCCTTAACCCTCGCCGGCCGGGGGGGGGGGCGGGTGCCGCCCCTCCATAGTTTTTTTCGCGATAGCTCCGAACACGCCGGCGATAGAGAGCTGAAGCTTGGCATACCTGACCTTTGAATCAAACGGGATCTTTTGACACCAACCGCATTTTCGGGTCAGATCAGGTCACTGACCCATGTGGTCATAAGTGAACCTCTGCACGGTCTTCAGATGTCGCAACTTCGCAACGCCCTCACTGCCAGAGGAGATTTCACAGGGAAATGAACCTTGGAGGACCTAGTATCCAATAGGAGTCTCTCAACTTGTATAATGTATATCTCGGATTTTTCCTAAAGTTCATATGAGGTCAGGTCATTTTCGTGACCTCACCATTTGGTATAAGTCAATGGGGATAAACTGAAAACTTTTTCTGGCGCCGGGAACGATCGATCTCCAACTATCTCAAGCACACCGAATCGTGATTTCATGCACTCCTTGCAAGGTTCGATGCGTCACTTTTGCAATGTTGACCTTGCGCGACGTCATTTATGAAGTTATAAGGGTCTTATTAGTTTTTCGTCAATAACTAGGTACCGATCAAATTGAGCTAGCGAGTCGGGAAAGCCACCTATGGACTCAAGAAGACCTGCCGAATCGAATGATATGCGCCATGACCTCCTTCGACCAATTTCGTGACCTGGGGACACCGACCTGACCGTGACCCGAGGTCAACACCCTAAGTTTACCTCACCCAAACAAAAAGTATATCATTCGACGCGCCTGAGAGAGGCGAACACGATGCTGGCAAAATCGCGGCTCTGCGGCCATTTTTTGCGAAGTTATTCACCAAAAACGGAACCGTGCCTTGAGGCACTTGACCTGACCTCAGAGGTCACCGGTTTTTGTTTGTTTTGTTGGGTTAGGCCCTTTCGGTCCAATGAGACCATTTCAGAGCCGGAAGGATGATAGGATATAGGGGAGACATTGGTCTGGGCAGGCACCCTAGTGAGTCGCCGGGGCTGAGCCCGTCCAGAGGACAGGCCACCCAGCCCCAAGGCACTCACTGCACCCGGCTACGGGGTGCGCTTCCTCGGGAGCAGCGGTGCCGCTCCAAGGGAGCAGCCCGCATGAGATAAAGTTGCCTGTCCAGCCTGGAGGGGGTTGCGGTGTGGAGGAGAAGGATTTCAGTATCCTGAGGATAGAAGCACGGAACGGTGTCAGAGGTCACCGGTTGACCTAGAACCTTACAATCGGGTATCGATCTCTGCGTCTCGTAACGGCACACACGCTCGTTTTACCGCGACGCGCTAGCTCCACCTGGGGCGAAACGGCGAGGGGGGTCGTACCCGCCCCCCGCCCCCTCGGCCAGCGCGTATGTAGAAAACCTATAGGACCGGGCCGTGGAGGGTTAAACTGGCCTCTGAAGGCCCAGACCGTCTAAAAGTCCCACACCGGCCTCTGATAAGTGATAGTCAATCAGCCCAGTTGCAGTGGTCGCTGATATAAAACCTCTTAAAAACGTTATAGGCCTGGCTGAGCCTAGCTGGGCCGTTCATGCTGATTTTTATAGGTATATTGAAAAGACTCGCTTTGCAAGTTTCACGCTTGCTCGTAATGAAAAAGTTGCTGGATGCCTCTGGAATTTGCATGTGTGCCAACGGCTGCGGAGGACAGGGGAACGCGTCCATCAGTTTGAGTTTATGGACGGGAGACTCCCTGAAATTTCAACCAATTTTTTTTCTTCTTTTTTTTGTCTCGATTTTTTTTTTACCTCTGAGCATGTTTGCGAAAACAAAGTGGCCGAAATCCGAGGAGAAATCGGATTTTGGGGGTAGGTTAGGTTTTGGACCTCTGGGACCCTGGCCCCCCACTTTCGAAAACGTTCCTACGCCTATGCCTCGGCGTCAACACGCAGCAGCCGGCCTGACAAGCACACCTCGCCCAGCGTCGCTCCGCAGAGCACAAGGGGCGCCCTCAGGGGCCGCTCAGCGCCCAGAGGCAACTCCGTCGCCGCTATGCCCCGACGTTCTCCAGTCCCTGCACTGGCTGACGCAGTAGCATCTCTGAGGACTGCTCAGTGCCCAGCTACGCTCGTCCGCTACACCAGCAGCCCCTGCCGATACCATCGCGATCAGCACAAAGCAGCTGCACGGGATAGTCGTCGGGATGGTTCAGGCAGCCAGTCGCGGCCGCTGCACCAGCTGTCATCCCCGTCCCATCTACGCAGCACACGTCGTCGGGGCAATCTCTAGGCCTCGAGTAGCCGGCGCAGTTCCGGAGGAGACGAACACCCAGATAATACCTCAGGTTCAGCGACATGCCTTTAAAATTAGATATAAAAAATAATAACTAAAATGTGTTTCCGCGGACATCAGTTCTAGTGAATCAGCTATCAGACACAACATCGAGAGCCACCGTTTTGTCGATCTTGACAACTGGTTTTGTACCTCTAATCCACGCTATGAGGAGTCTGCAGTGTAGGCACCTTCAGCGTTGTGGGTGGTCTTCTGCAGCCAACCCATCCACACGCGTCATCCAGACATTCGCAGTCAGTAGCTTTTGTCCGATATACGGGCGGAAAAAAAACACTTTTAAATGGCCTCCTTACAATGAAAATACCAAAAGATGAAATGGCTGCAAAGTAGCACCACCAGTAGCGATCATCTTCATGCACAAGCTAGAACAGTCTGCCCTCCGAAACGCGACACTTAAACCGGACTTGTATGCAAGGTACATAGATGACACTATCGGGGTGTGGACTCATTCTCATCAGGAGCTGCGAGCCTTCTTCGACTACATGAACTTCGTCCATCCGAGTATCAAGTTCACGATGGAGGACTCTTTCGATTCCGGTTTCATTCCGTATCTGGATACCCTCATATCGGTTGACAAGGACGGACAACTGTCGACAGAGCTTTTCATCAAGCCCAGCCACTCTGGAATCATCATTCATTACTCATTGCCGATGACAACGAAGAAGGCTGTCATTAGAAGCGAGTTTAAACGAGCGCTAAGGCTTTCGTCAACCGAAGAGGCAATGTCAAGGTCATGTGACAAAGTTCAGAAAATGTTCGAGCAGAATGGGTATCCCAACCAGATGATCAGAGGCATTAGAAGGGAAGTGTCAAAACAACGGACTAAAATAATGCGACAACAGCGCAATTCTGGACGCGCTCGGCCCCAACAGTATCAGCGGCGACCACAGCAGCAGCAGCAGCCACCGGCGCAGCCAGGTCCTCGGCTACAGCAGCAGTCACAGGAGCCGTCTCCACCGCTTCCGCCGCCACCGCCGCCTGAGCAGCAGCAGCAACAGCAACAGCAGCAGCAGCACCACCACCACCAGCAGCAGCAGCAGCAGCAGGGGCAGCGACAAACCCGAAGTGACGTTGATGGTTACCTTTCCTTACCTTATGTCGACGAGACCCTCTGTGCAAAGATAAATAACATAGCCAGACAATCGAAACTCAACGTAAAAGTGGCATGGACTAGTAAAAACACCCTAAGACATACTCTGATCAAATCTGACCTGACGCGTCCTGAGTGCCCGTCTGGCAGGCGTAGATGCAATGCATGCAGTTCAGGAATCGAGGGCAAGTGTACCACACCAGGGTAGTTTACTGCGTCACTTGCAACCTATGCACTTCAACTTCAACTGATGAGCGTGTACAGTACATAGGGGAATGTAAGCGTCCAGTAAGATTACGTTTCAATGAGCATGTGCTCAATGCAAAGAACGCGACTAGGGACACCCCCTTGGGTGAACATTTTAGAGCATGTCATGCTGGTGAGACCTTACCTGACCACCCTTTGTCAGTGGAAATTTTACACAAAGCCAAAGATCACCCGAATCGAAAGATAATGGAATCCCTGTACATTCGCGAGCGAAAACCAATCCTAAATAGAAATGTCTCTTCCTGGTTCATATTTTAGACTGTGTCAAGTACATGTCATCGTTTAGGTGCCTATTCATAGACGTGCATATCGAGTATGTGGCACATGTACCTACTGATACTTGTTGTAAACGTATCTAGAAATGATTGTGGGATTGTTAAATCACTGTTGTCATTTATTCTGGGGTGTGTGTGTGGGGGGGGGGGAGATATTATAGGGAATATTCTGAAACTTTGTCTTGGCTATATGACATAACCTATTAACATATATTTCATTCGTTAGTTGTAGCAGCATTTTAGGTGAGCTCTATATGCAATGTGTTCACGTGAAATGTTTGAAAATGTGAATTTTTCTGCCGATATTGTGAGCTTCCCGTTGTGTCTGACAAAAGTTCTGTCTGGCTTATTTTGATAATGACCTGTGGTCGAAATCATCAATAATTATTTCATTATTTCATCTTTTGGTATTCCATTGTAAGGAGGCCATTTAAAAGTGTTTTTTTTTTCTCATAGAACTTATACCTATGCCTTACATACAGCAAGTGCTTCAACAAGTAAAACAAAAACCACCTCCATTCAGGTGAAGCCGACAAGGCGCCATTTAACGTTGCCAAAAAACCGTGCTTTGGAAGGTCATCGAGCCAATGCAATTAGAATTGCGTCCAAACGGATGATCGGATCGAGATGCTGGTGGTACCGTTCGACGGGTAATTCCTTGAGGCAGGTGATGATGGATGCCACATGTCACCCGGTGTCACATGGCGCGTGCCATGTGCCGACAAACTTACAAAGGGCAAAAACCTTTGAGCGACGCTTCAAATCAAACGAAGGGCGGCACAGGTGCCAAACTCGCAGGTCACATGTCCCAGTGTTCGACCACTAACATATGGTATGCTCGGCATCAGGGGGTGCGGAATGCACGCGTTAGTGGCGAAAAACATGTTTTGAGGAGGCATCCTCCGATTCCGGAAAACCTTGACCTAGGCACACCAAATTTGGCACACTGACACTACTGGACACGCGCTTTAAAGGGACTATCACACCTTTAACATGGGGTTTGAGTTGAGATAGCCAAGTTTGCGGCGAGGTTCAGAAACCACTATCTATCTAGGTTGCAAACCCCGCGGCCTCTTGGTGTTGAAGAAATTCGTTCCCTTCATTTGAAAATGGGCCTTGTACAAGGCCCTATCTTCAACATGGAGCGACCGTTAGTGTGACGTCACCTCGTTTAGTCATTCTGATTTAAATGGGTTTGTTCGTTGAAAAATCGCTTAAAACTTGGTCTGAACTTTGTTGTGGTGCCTACAGAGTAAAAAGAATCAGCTTTATGACAGTAATGTGGCCTGGGGAAGGAGGTAATTTTGGGCTGTGACGTCACATATTTGAAAGTTTGTGTTTGGAATATGGGAAGCCTAAGATGTTTAATGAAAAATAAATGCCAGAACCGTGTTCCTGGTCATCCAATCTATAAACTCGGGCACAATTTAACTGGTTTTAACAACATTTTAGAAGGTGGGATAGTCCCTTTAAGGTGCTGTACAAATAGGCGTGCTGGGGTACACGGTGCACGTGCTGTGCACGTGCAAACCTTTTGATGTTGCACAGGTGTCACATATGCGGGTAGGGCGGGTAGCGCTGGCAAGCTCAAAGTGCCAAATTTACACAGGCCACCCAGAATGCATTCCAGCATAGTTATTGAGCATATCCATCTCCTGTGGCCCCCAAAGGTGCGCTCTGCACGTGCAAAAAAACTATCCGCGCCGGGCAGTGGGGATGCTTGGACACCCTATGTGGATTTATGTAAATATCTCGAAAACGGCGTTGTGTAGCGCCGCCGTTTTTGGCACACCTTTTCATACATCTTTTTCACACATGCTGCGTAACTTTCAGACTTAGGTAACTCAAGGTTAGGTCATCAGGTTAGGTGCAAGTGACCTTACCTTAGGAAAAGTTATAGTGCCCGTCATAGCTACACAGACTGAACAATCGGTTTAAAACGTGCAGCGATTGATAAGAGCAACAGTATAAACGTAGATGCAACGCCCATAGGGCGTTGCATGGAAAGGGCTATGTTGAAATGCCAAAATCAAAGGGGGGCACGGTGCCCCGATGCCCCCCTCGGTCCGCCGCCTATGATTTCAATATCACTGGCTTGCTCAATGCTCAATGCTCATTGCTCAGCTCGTATTGTAAGAGCACTGCGGTACAGCATAGATGCAGGCGCTTAGCTACACTGTAAAAAAAGTTTACCAACTAGTTAGTTATCCGGCCACTTTTCACTAACCATAGGCGTGTAAGCAAAACACGCATTTCATGACTAAGTGTGTTTTCAATTACACGCAAAAGGTTGAATAGCGTGTTTTGAAACACACCTCCTAGTTTTCGAATATTTGCCAGGTTACTAAGATAAGCCGTGTAAGCGTGTTTATTGACTATCATCGGTGTGTTTTGTTAATAACTACAGACGTGTTAAGTAACACATGTGTTTGTCACACGGCCACTTTTCACTAGCTATATGCGTGTACGCAAAACACACATATTGCGTGTTAGCTAACTAAGCTGTGCGTGTTACTAAACTAAATGCATTTTTGAGAACAGGCGTGTAACTTAACTAATGTGCGTGTTAGTCACCTCTTTTCACAGCCGCCCCCCCAAAAAAAACGAATCGAATTAAACTCATCAAACATGTTTATTCAAAACTGCATTCAAGCTCCTTTCAGCAAGCTTACAACTGCATACAGTAATATTTCTCTATTGTACTAAAAATGAACCTAAAAAAGTAATCTTCTGTAGGAAACTGCCGAGCGGCAAAGGCGCTCCGTTCTAAAGTTACGTTCTAAGCTATATATAAACGATCAAGGGTCAGGGTCTGATTCTACGACCACCCCCGCCTGTAAATCCGCACCAGCCATTGCACCAAACAGTCTCCAAATACGTATTAGAACATTTAAAAAGCTTTATTTCTGTCGTAGAGGTAAATGAAACTGCAACAAAAAGGCAAAAATTCTCTGACCGAACAATCGTGGCTCATATACCTACACAATTTTCTTTGACAACATATAGATGCAGTGGACATAAACCAGTCTGTGATGTGATGCACTGATGCAGTGGACATCACATAAATCAGCACCGCACCCCGTGCACTGCCTGAGTGCCCAATGAACTATTAGGTACATTTAATTTATTGTTTAAAGTTAAATGCAGTCTTAACCTGCAATATGTTCATTCTTCAGTCGGTCATAAATACTTATAGAAATCAATTGACAATCAACCAATGAACAGTGCCTCCACCCTGAGAAACTGAAACGCCAGCAATGCCTGCACTCATCTTCACCATAATCACTCACCATACGAATAAGGATGAAATCCATGTCCAATAATCCATATCATTTCACTGTCTGACTTCATTTAACACCACACCAGCTCCTTATGCCACGCAACACTTATACGCCACAGCAGCTCCTTTATATACCACACCACAACGCACACGTCCTCTCCCTTCTCTGACTTGGCACAGACTGAACATGGCGGGCGCAGAGGGGCGCACAAAATGGCGATTTTTTCAATTAACTAAGGTCTTTGTAATGCTACAACAAAAAGGGTAGTAAGAAAACTAAGATTGTGAATTACAACATGCGTTTGATTTGTTGGCTAACACGTTATCCCAGAAAAAAGACAAAGGAAGCATAAACAAACATGTGTGTCAAATAACACGGCATGGTTTGCACGGATAATATTTGTCGGCTAACAATGATGTTAGCTTTTCTGCTTCGATGAAATGGATGTGGTGTTAGGTTGCAAACATATGTGTTATCTGACCCGTTTTTTGCAACAACGTGTGTTTTAATACTAGATTTTGCTTGAAGAATTAACTAACTGGTTTGTTAGCATTTTTTACAGTGTACTGCCATCTATGGGTGAAAGATGAAAATAATGGTTATTGCGGTACAGTATTACTGCAGGCGCAAACAACGTAGATAACAAACATGCCTATGCTGCGCTGGCCGGCGATTGAGACGTAAATTTGCGTTGCTGGGTAGCAAAATGTTTAGGAGCCCGAATTTGACAAAATAAATGATTTGCCGTGCTGGTGGTTTGAGGTCGCAAAATCAACAGAACCATAGGTCAGTGATATTGAAATTTCGAGGTAGAGGTAGGTACTCTACGCATATTACTGTTGATCTTATCAATTGCTGCACGTTTTAAGCCGATTGTATAGTCTGTGTAGCTATAATGACGGGCATTATAATTTTTCCTAAGCTAAGGCCAATTGGACGTAACCTGGTGACCAAATCTTGAGCGACCTAAGTCTGAAAGTTATGCAGCATTTGTGAAACAGATGTACGAGGTGTGTCGTATGAAATGGTGTGTCGAAAACGGCGGCGCTACACAACGCCGTTTTCGAGATATTTACATAAATCCACATAGGGTGTCCAATCATCCCCACCGCCCGGCGCGGATAATTTTTTTTTGCACGTGCAGAGCGCACCTTTGGGGGCCACCAGGAGATGCATATGCTCAATAACTATGCTGGAATACATTCTGGGTGGCCTGTGTAAATTTGGCACTTTGAGCTTGCCAGCGCTACCCGCCCTACCCGCATATGTGACACCTGGAGTGCAGCATCAAAAGGTTTGCACGTGCACAGCACGTGCACCGTGTACCCCAGCACGCCTATTTGTACAGCACCTTAAAGCGCGTGTCCAGTAGGGTCAGTGTGCCAAATTTGGTGTGCCTAGGTCAAGGTTTTCCGGAATCGGAGGATGCCTCCTCAAAACATGTTTTTCGCCACTAGCGCGTGCATTCCGCACCCCCTGATGCCGAGCATACCATATGTTAGTGGTCGAACACTGGGACATGTGACCTGTGAGTTTGGCACCTGTGCCGCCCTTCGTTTGATTTGAAGCGTCGCTTAACCCTCGCCGGCACAGGGGGGGGGGTTGATGCAACCCCCCCTAAGGTTTTTCGCGAATAACTCGCGTAAAAAGCGGCCGATCGCGACGAAACTTTCAGTACCCTCGCATTCATCAATTTTACACCTACCCTGAAAATTTCATGACCCTGACCCCAATGACCTTTGACCTGTGACCTCTTTTCTGTGACCATGTTTGGCCGAAATCGCGGTTCGGCGCATGTCGGCTCGCATTAGCCGCGCGTTTGCAAGCTTTTCGTGGTTTCAAACGTTCAAACATGTGATTTGATGTTGCTCCCATGCATTAGGGTGGGTGTCAAGGTCACCTGAAGGTCAGGTCAGGTCATTGACCTTTGGTGACCTCGGGTGACCTCGGTTCACTTTTCGAGTTTTACATGTTTCTAGGCTAGTTTTTGGAGCTGAATTCGAATTTAGCAACCATTTGAACATTTACGAAGTAGTTTTGGTGCCTTCGTAACATGTTACGAAGCTGTCCGAGGCGGTTCACACGTATTACGAATACCCGTCACAACCCCTACCGGTTAACCTGACCTGACCTGACCCGACCTGGTCTAAATGCTTAAAGACATCATCTCTGATCAAAACTAACACGATATTCGTGATCAGCACCCCGGAAAACCACATAGCAGCCACACTTTACGACTTTCTAACAGGTCCCGATTTTCCCGGTTTTCGGGTCATTGACCTGACCTGGAAGGTCACCCGATGACCTAGGACCTTAAAATTGGGTATCATCGGCTTCCTCTCGTGACGGGCAACACGCTCGTTTTTTTCCGCGAAGCTCTAGCTCGGTCAGGGGCCAAACGCGAGGGGGGTCGTACCAACCCCCCCCCCCCCCTTGTGCCGTCGAAGGACTCAAAATGGCCTGTGCCGGCGAGGGTTAACCCGATATAGGAAACGAGCTCAGGCTACGGACATGCTATCTCAAAACACACACCCATGCGAATCCGAAACGGTAAAATATACGTTGATCGATAGGCACAATCTTCACTCTTTGCAAAAAAAAAAAAAACATACGAGTTCACTCACTGATCCAAAGTTACCTGTGGACTGCAGCCTCTGGTCGACCGGGGTGGCCGTGCTTAGAATCTCAGACACTCATGACTGCATGAGTGCCAGATGGGTGAGGCGTGAGACTGTCCCATATAGTGGCACGAAGGTTAAGAATGTCTTCGGCCGGCGTAGTATAGAAGACGACTTTTGATGATATGAGTGTGCATGGTCGACTCTAATAAGCGCCAAAGAAACCTGCTGATCTCACCGAACATTCGCCTTGCGTAATCCTCAGACCAAATATCTACATTGAGATGGCCAGGTCAATTTTGCGACCTCTATTATCTATTAGTTAACCCGCGCCGTGCTGGTGGCCTGTGCTTTCCGTGTCGTCCTGGGGGGGGGGGGGCGTTTTCAAGTCCCTCCTCTAACTCGGCTCCTGGGCCACGTAGCGACACCCAGTAAGGTGAAATCGAAAGAGCGTCAAAAATAATGACGGAAAGACTTAGTTTCAATTTTTAGGTCAGGTCAAAGGTCAGGTCACCAGAGGTCATCAAAGGTAAAATTTAGTCCATTTCAACAATTTTGGAAACTGCTAACGGCTAACTCGGGAACCAATAGAGCTACAGCGCCGCGGAACGTGTTCCTCTCGTCGAGACGCGTCGAATGAACTATACGTTGACCTAGAAAGGTCATTTTGAAAATTTTACCGCACGTCAAGGTCATGACCTGACCGGAATGGGCCATGCTGCATATCAGTCGATCCGTATCGTCGAGCTAACCACATCTGACGTGTTTTCGCCGCTCTAGCACGTCTCTATCAAAAGTTACAGCCAAAAAAATGCTGGTGACCGTTTATGACCTGAAATGACCTCAAGGGCACACAAAAGGTTAACAGGTGCATTTTTACGATTCAGTGTGTTATGTTTACCTATGAACCGATGTTTGGAGGGTTTTAAACGACATTCGTCCAAAAGAGGCGCATTTCACTTTTCTCCCACTAATTTGAGGTCCCAAAATTGACCTGACCTTAGGTCACAGAAATAAAAAGTCCGAGATGAGCATTTTATACATATTGTTAGTCTTATCAATCTCTGAAAGTTTCAAAAGTGATCGTTCAGTCGTTGTAGCTATAGCGGGCCTTTAAACTTTTTTTTTAGGTAAGGCCACATGACGTGCCCTGGTGACCTGACCTTGTACGACCCTGATCTGAAATTTTCACCGTTTATGACCGTTTATGACCTGAGATGACCTCAAGGGCACACAAAAGGTTAACAGGTGCATTTTACGATTCAGTGTGTTATGTTTATACTTAATACACGGTTTCCCGTGTATAAATGATTTTAACCCGCGCCCTGGTGGGGTCTGTTTATAACGCGACCTGGTGGGGGGGGGCTATTTTTTGCCCCCCCCCCTCGTATCTCCGAAACTACTGGACGGATCCGCAAAATTCAAACGGCGTTCGAAAGGCCTGTCAAATTTGTCTAAGGAAACCAAATTTCATTGACCTCGGGGTCACCGATGACGTCACAGGTCAGGTCAAAGATGAAATGTTTCACCGTTCACGGGTCTTCTAGGGAATGCGCCATAACACCGAGGAAAACGCATTTTGTCGAGAATCAGCGGTAGGGCGTCAGTTGCCTAGTAGATATGTTGCTATTAGAGGTCACTGGCAATACCAGGTCAGGTCACAGGTCAGGTCACCAAGGGTCACAGGTCAGGTCACATGAGCCCAACTTTACTAAGGTTGTGTGATACATGTTTTATGGCCAATTTTTCATTTCCAACTCAATGGTGTTGGTTATAAGACTATCAGGTACGGCTTAGGTCACTTTCTGGTGAAGTTCAGGTCAAGGTCAGGTCAAGGTCAGGCCAAAAAAGGTCAAATTTTAAAGTTGATAGTTTTGCATAAAATGGGTATTGATTCGATGCAGCTCGTCACGGGAGTCTAATGGTGGTCTTTGTTTTGCGCTACGGGGTCTAGAATTGCTAAAAATTGAGTTTGAAAATTTGACGCCATCAATTTTGAACAGTTTTTTTTTTTTGCTATAACTTCGCCAAAAAAAGAGGTATCAATCTCAAATTTGGTATGTGGATGGAAGGCGGTAAGGACTATCACATATATTCCGGTTTTTGCGAAATTCAAAAAACTTTTTGGATTTTTCGATTACTATATCCAAAAAATCTATTTTTTGATTTTTGGGGGGTCAAAATCCAAAAATTTCAAAAATCCGAGATAGCAGTTTTGTAGCCCTGTCCAATCTACAGCTTTTATGTCTTTATCATTTTTCTGTATTTGCAAAGCTATAGGCCTCACAGCTCTTCCCGCGAAACCCTTTTTTGGGTCGAAAACGGCAGAACATGACTCTCTCTGAACATGAACATGTCACTCTGACGTCATTTCCGGCCAACCTATCATAGCCTTTGGAAAAATTTTTGGTCACAATGTGTAAAATTGATGTCCGGGAGGGTACTGAAAGTTTGGTGACGATCGGCGCAGCGGTTCTGGAGATATATCGAAATGTCTGGAGGGGGGGGGGGGGGGGCAAAAAATAGCCCCCCCACCAGGTCGCGGGTTAACGCACGAGATGAGTGATTAGAGCTCGAGTGTGTTAATGCACGTGTGAAACGAGTGCATTAACGCACGAGTACTCTAATCACTCATCGAGTTTGTTAAAACTATTTATGCACAGGGAAACTGTGTATTAAAAATATTAATTTATGCTTTAAGGTGCGATTCCAGGCAATCCCCATGCTAAAGGGATTTTATTTTGGGGCCACAGGGGCTTGGTGTTTTAGGAATATAGAAACTTGTGAACCTCGGGTCACGGTCAGGTCAACTATTTATGCACAGGGAAACTGTGCATTAAAAATATTAATATATGCTTTAAGGTGCGATTCCAGGCAATCGCCAAGCTAAAGGGCTTTTATTTTGGGACCACAGGGGCTTGGTGTTTTAGGGATATAGAAAATTGTGAACGCATGCTTACACGATAGCAGCACTCTGAACTGTTAAATTATTTTTGTGCATTAAGTGCATGGTTATGCCATGGATGAGATAATAATGGATTGGTGTCTTCGCAGTTTTTGGCGACATTGAGCTCAGGCCTGCCATCTAGCGGGAGAATTGTCGTAAGTAAGGAGCAAGCCGAGTGAACGCCGCTGATTAGCATTGTGACACACGGGAGTGTGGTGTAATAGCAGGCTTGTTGTGCAATTTTTCAAAAGGTTATGTCTTTATATGTCAGTAAAAGCGAAGAAATTAATAGATTTATGTGCAGGGTCAGTAATAAGATAAGCAGTTCCATGTTATTTCCTCATTAAATCGTGAAACAGGGAGTTATTGGAGACTTCGCCAGCACGTGTCGTTTTCGCTATTTTTCACATGAGTCTTTACTTGGCCTAAATCAAACAAATTGTCCGATCAAAGAACAAAACGAACGTAAGTACTATCTATTAAGTCTAATGAAAAACTTAAACGGAATTGCTAACGTCATTGCCGCTCAATATGTCATTCAAGACGCTCTATGAAAAGGACCCAACCGGTGGTGCGTAGTCGATGAAATTTCAGTAACTCAATGGCTCCAACTCCGATTCCGTTATCCAAATATCGACTCCGACTCCTCCAGGCAGAACTGTCAATTCACACAGACTCCGACTCTGACTCCGACTCTGCAGCCCTGGTAAGTCTGTGGAGTGATGACTTTTCGGTGACGTTCGACTCATACTCGGGCTACAGCTTTTAAAAATCAACCGACTCCGAGTCGGAACAGACCCGCTGGCTCTGACTACAACTTCGCAGCCCTGGCCCAAGATAGCCGCCTAAAACAACTTTTATGTGTGATCTTCTTCGTACATTGTTAATTAATGTTATTTTAAACAAGGGGTGGAAAAGTGAGACGAAGCCTTCGCAAACAAGGATCTCCTGTTGCGAATCAATCAGCTGCTGGAAAAAAGGCATAAACACCACGCATCTCATTTCATCGTTTTCCTAACAGCTCTGCACCAATGTAAGCACTGATCAATGCAGTGCGAGCATCGATGTGACATTTGTGTACCTAGTTTGAGTGTTATCCGCCCAGCCGTTCTTGAGATATGGAAGCGGCACCCCGCACGTGCGCACGTGCAGTAGCACCCCCATAGTGACACATGGAAATGCATTGGCCACTGAGTGCCTAACTATTGATTACTGTAATTGGCCCAGCCATTGCGGAGTTACTTTATGTGGAACAATTTCGACACCCCTAAGTTGGCACGTGACACGTGCCGTAACATTAACTAAGATGAAGAAAATCGGGCGAAATTCGGAGAAGAAGGAATAAGCCTACCAAATATGTAAGTGACATATTGTTAAACTGCTGTACCATTGTGAGTAAATGACCATATAAAAGGTCGTACAAGCCGATGGTACTGGGCGTTTCAATACACACCGTCTTACGCATTTTATTTTCGTTATTACCTAAAGGCTGCTTGACGTTTTTGGCTTTCAAGCATTTAAGACGCTTTTGTCGTCTCAGGTCCAGTGAGCTTACCTCCAACTCGTGGGAATATGCACTTCAAGCCAACTAACACACCACACCCACGTGTGTCATAATGCTGAGAGATGGCGTTCACTCGGCTTGCTCCTAACTTACGATAATTCTCTCGCTAGATGGCAGGCCTGATCCCAATGTCGCGGATCCCAATGTTAATTTCCACGAGACACCAATCCAGTGTTATATCATCCATGGTTATGCGATAAATCATCTCATTATATTGACGAAATTCGATAACGAAAATATATCAATTTGTTTAATATAGGCGTGCGTTAATATCACTGAACTCTAATATATACTGGAAGGACCATTGGTGGCTTGTTTTTGTCTATCGATTTCCGCCATGTTGTGTATACCAGAAATATAAATTGCATTACGGTAGCAGAGGTGCAGTTTAGTGAGAGGTACACTTCTCAAAAGTGCTGCTGCTTCATGCTTGCAGTTTGATTGCAGCGATCAACTTTTCAAGACTTTGGTATACACAACATGGCCGAAATCGTTAGACATTCTGGCCCACATACGGCCAAGGCGAGTGCTTCCCCCTGGTTAATATATATTAACGCACGCTGAATTTCATTAGAGCACGCTCGTGGCAATAACGCACTGGCTCTTCCAAATTCGACAACTTCGAATCCCCAGTGAACGCACCGCAAAGTATGTATTAATTACCTATGAACCGATATTTGGAGAGTTTTAAACGACATTCGTCCAAAAGAGGCGCATTTCACTTTTCTCCCACTGACTTGAGGTCCCAAAATTGACCTGACCTTAGGTCACAGAAATAAAAAGTCCGAGATGAGCATTTTATACATATTGTTAGACTTATCAACCTCTGAAAGTTTCAAAAGTGATCGTTCAGTCGTTGTAGCTATAGCGGGCCTTTAAACTTTTTTTAGGTAAGGCCACTTGACGTGCCTTGGTGACCTGACCTTGAACGACCCTGATCTGAAATTTTGACAAGCTGTGTAGAAAAGATATATGAAAAGATGTACCAAAAACAGCGGCGTTGCGCGACGCCGTTTTTTGAGATATTTGCGAAAAAAACCTAAGGGGGCGGAACCCCCTCCCCTTCCAGCACGGCGCAGATAAATGGGAGACAATTGAAATGCTCTTCTTCTGAACGAAAACAACCTCAAACATCGGGATTCAGGTAAATATGACACGTTTAATCAGTAAATGTGGCCTAATGTTAAATGGTAAGCGGCCCTGGTGGCGCAGTCGGTTAAGGCGTCGACCCGCGGTGCGGGCGGTGCCGGGTTCGGGTTCGATTCCCGGTTCCGCCCGTTCTGCGGGCGTCGTCCCCGGCTGTGACACCAGGGTTTCGTTTCATAAAGCGAGTCCGTAACTTACGCCGGTTTTTGGACTTGCATTACAAGTGCATGTGAAGCGATGGCGATAGTTTGAATAGTTGAATTTATTTATCTTGCAAGCAAGAACAGAAGAGAAGAGGAAACAAATTTATCGCTTCACATGCGCTTGCAACACAAGCCCAAAAACCGGCGTAAGTTACGGACTCGCTTTATGAAACGAGGCCCTGGTGTGGGGTAGGCTCCCACTTCAGCCGTAGCCTGGGGGGTGGGTAATGAGGGCCGGGAGGAGGAGGAGCCATCCTGTAATTGGGACCATACGAGCCCGTTGGAGGGAGGCCTGAATAAAAAAAATGTCAGTCGTGATGTGACCACTTTTATGTTACTGAGGTCATCTCAGGTCATGAAAGGTCTCCAGTAGATTTTGGACAACAACTTTTGATAGAGATATGATAGACCAATGAAACACCCTATATAATTATTTTCCTTCTTGAAAATATGGATCGACTCATATGCAGTATGACCTTTCCCGGTTCGGTGATGACCTTTACCTTAGGTCAAATTCTCAAATGCCCTTTTAATGTCAAATTTTAGTTCATTTGACTCGTCTGTCTCGAAAAATGGAACACGATGCTGGATAAACTAATCTCGTGCAGGTCTGAGCCAAGAGGTATTACAGATAAACGTCCTCCGCGAAAAGTATATTTTTAGGCTAAAACGTTTACCTTAGGTCAAATCTGAGATAATCAATAAGATAGAGCATAAAAAGAGCTATCGAATATGCGCTTTGCTGCGGCGCTGTAGCTCAATCTCTTTCTGAATCCTGACATGCGCCGCTTTGTCGAAAAATGTCAACATCGGCGAAATTTGATTTTCGGTTGTCGCTGGTGACCTGACCTTCGACCACATCGACCTAACCTTAAAAATGATCTAAGCCTGGCTGCTGCATCTTGAAAAGGCCCCTGGTGTCGATGAGAAACCCCATTGTCCAATAATTGCCTAGCGTCAGTGGTTTCGGGGGGGGGGCTATCAATCTTGAATGGGGCGGGGCGACCGAAGTCTCCATTCAGTTTCGCGTCAATGACTAATGGAGGGCGTCAACGACCTCGGATAGGGCGAATGTGATCTTCAGAAGGGCACCGGGTGCTCTAGAGGGGTGCAATGCTTGGATGGGGTCACTGCTGCCTTCAGTAGGGCGTCGGACGCTCTGGAGGGGCGCCATTGATCTCGGATGGTCCGACTGGGATTTTCAGAGGAGCATCAGTGGTTTCAGAGGGGCGCCATTGATCAAGGATGGGCCGACTGAAGTCGCGCCATTGATCTCGGATCAGGGGCCCGGGAACGATTTTCAATTTTCAAGTTGGGGGGGGGGGGGGAGCCCAAAATAACTGACATGATGCATATGAAAAAGATCTCCATAAGGGCCCCACGCCGGCTTCTGAGGGCCGCTTGCGGCTTTTACGGGCACCTCGGTGGTCTCCAAAGGCCTGTTACTGGTCTCTGAGAGGTCTTTCCGGCCTATGAGGGGCCAGTTATAGGGGCATTTTCCGCCTGTGATTGTCTCACACTTATTTTTCTGAGGGCCCCATAACGGCAACTGTGGTCTGTAGGGCCCTCGTCGGCGCCAATGAGGGCCCACACCGGTGTCTCTGAGGGTTTCACACCCCCAACTCTGAGTGCCTACACCAGTGCCTATTATAGCCCTATATCGGCAGCTCTGAGGACCCAACCAACACCTGCGCATCTAAAGGCCACCCACTGGTGACTTTTGAGGACCCCACACCGGTAACTCTGAGGGCCCCACCGGCGTCTGACAGTACCATGTCGGTCTCTAAGGACCCCACAGAACTTCTTCCTTCTGTCGGCCTAAGGACCCCTTGCCGGTCACTGAGAACCCCTGCCGGCTTGTAGAGAGTTCGCGTCAGCAGCTCTAAAGGCCCCACGGCCCACACCCGTCTGTAACGGCTCCACACCAGCGTCTATGAGGGCCCACAGCAACGCCTGTAAGGACTCTCATCGGCGCCTCTGAGAGAATCACACTAGCTCCTTTGAGCGCCCACACCGGCACCTGCATGGCGGCCCCACACCAGGGCCTCTAAAGGCCCCTTACCGGCGGCTCTGAGGGCCCTACGCCGGTGATTCTGAGGGTGCTACCGATAACCGAAGGCACCACACATTACACAAGCGCTTAGTGTCGCTGAGCTTTAATCCCATACCGGCCCTCCGAGGGCGCCACGTCAGTGCACTCATTGCCCCACCCACACCCCTCCCTCACACCCAGAGCGGGTAAACTGTGTTATACCTGTAGCAACGATTTTACCACCGTTGTACGTTATGTATTTCTCAAAGTTGACTCGAAATGGTCCAGTATATAATCTGGCCTGCCAAACTATGGCCAAGGTCAGGCCGAAATCAAAGCGGGATGACAATAGCAGATGTTGTCAAATCGATACTGTATCAGCAGAAACCATTCAGATGGCGAGGAAATGCCGTGTGTGGATGTTTAGACTTTAGATGTATAAAGGAAACAAGAAGGAAAGAAGTCCGGAAAAGGGAGGAAAGATCTTTTCTCGCTGCCTCAATGTTGAGGGGGCGCCGCCCCCTCGGCTCCTAAGTTGGGGGGGGGGTGCAAGCGCCCCCGCTGCCCCCCCCCCCCTGTTCCCGGGTCTATGTCTCGGATGGTCCGACTGGGATTTTCAGAGGAGCATCAGTGGTTTCAGAGGGGCGCCATTGATCAAGGATGGGCCGACTGAAGTCCCGGTTCAAGTAGGCGCCAGTGGCTCTTGAGGGCCGCCAGCGACCTCGGATTGATGGGGCGACTGTGATCTTTAGAACGGCGTTGAGGAGCGCCATTGGGCATGGATGGGGCCACTGTTGCCTTCAGCAGGGCGCTGGAGGGAGGCCCTGGAGGGGCTTGAGCTTGGGTGGGCCGACTGTAGTCTCCAGGGGCGTTGTCTCGGATGGGGCGAATGTGATTTTCAGAGGGGTGTCGGGTAGTCTAGGTGGGCGCCATTGGTTTCAGAGGGTTGCCATCGATCTTAACCCGGCAGGCGGTGGGCCTCCCAGCCACCTTCCGCGCGGTGGGGGGGGGGGTATTTTTTGCCCCCCCCCCCCTCGTATCTCCGAAACTACTGGACGGATCCGGAAAATTGAAACGGCGTTCGATAGCCCTGTCAAATTTGTCGAACGAAACCAAATTTCATTGACTTCGGGGTCACCGATGACGTCACAGGTCAGGTCAAAGATAAAATGTTTCACCGTTCACGGGGCTTCTAGGGAAAGCGTTATAACACCGAGTAAAACGCATTTTGTCGAAAATCAGCGATAAGGCGTCAGTTGTCTAGTACATATGTTGCTATTAGAGGTCACTGGTCATACCAGGTCACAGGTCAGGTCACCAAAGGTCACCATGGGTCACCACATGAACCCAACTTTACTAAGGTTGTGCGGTGCATGTTTTATGGCCAGTTTTTTTTATTTCCAACTCAATGGTATTGGTTATAAGACCATCAGGTACGGTTTAGGTCACTTTCTGGTGGAGGTCAGGTCAAGGTCAGGTCAAAAAAGGTCAAATTTCAAAGTTGATATTTTTGCATAAAACGGGTATTGATTCGATGCAGCTCGTCACGGGGAGTCTAATGGCGGTCTTTGTTTTGCGCTACCAGGTCTAGAATTGCTAAAAATTGAGTTTGAAAATTCGACGTCATCAATTTTGAACAGTTTTTTCGCTATAACTTGGCCAAAAAAGAGGTATTGATCTCAAATTTGGTACGTAGATAGAAAGCGTTAGGGACTATCACATATATTCCGTTTTTTCGAAATTCAAAAAACTTTTTGGATTTTTCGGCTATTATTTTCAAAAAATTAGTTTTTGATTTTTGGGGGTCAAAATCCAAAAACTTCAAAAACCGAAATAGCAGTTTTGTAGCCCTCTTGAATTTACACCTTTTATGTTGGAACATTTTTCTTTATCTCTAAAGCTGTAGGCCTGACAGCTCTTCCCGCGAAACCTTTTTTTGGGGTCGAAAATGGCAAAAATGACGTCTTTCTGACGTCATTAGCGGCCAACCTATCATAGCCTTTGGAAAAAATTTTGGTCACCATGTGCGCTAGCTACTCCCGGGAGGGTACTGAAAGTTTGGTGAAGATCGGCGCAGCGGTTCTCGAGATATATCGAAAAAAACTAAAGGGGGGCAAAAAATGCCCCCCACCGCCTGGAAGGTTAAGATGGGGCAGCTGTAACCTTCGTTTAGATGGGCGCCATCTTCAGAAGCGCGCCGGACGCTCTGGAGGGGCGTCATTGGGCTTGAATGGGGCGACTTAAGTCTCAAGCGGGACGACTTCAGTCTCAAGGGGGGGTGGGGCGCTAGTGGCTCTTGAGGGCGCTATTGATCTCGGATAGGGCGACTGTGATCTTGAGAAGAATGCGGGTGCTTTAGAGGGGCGCCAGTGGTTTCAGGGCGCGCCATCGATCTTGGATGGGTCGATTGGGGGCTGGGGCAGCTGTGAACTTCAGAGGGGCGCCGGGTGCTCTAGAGGGGCGCCATCAAGCTTTAATGGGGCGACTGTTCCGTTCAGGTGGGTGCCAGCGGCTCTTCAGGGGCGCCATCGACCCCGGGGGTTCGGAATATTCTGGTATCCGGAGGGGCGCCCTTCAACATTTGGGGGCTCAGGTCGTATTTGGGGGTGCCCTGGAGAACATTTAGGTGTCCAGATACCCCCAAAGAGATATTGAGTTCGATCCCTGCCTGCACATCACTTTTTAATTCATGTTCTCTCTGTAAAACGGCATCAGCCTAGTCGGCGCTAATTGGGGCGCCATTTGGGCGGCTGGGCGGAAAGGGGGGGCCATGGCCCCCATCCCCCCCCCCCCTGTATACGCCACTGGGCAGAGTGCACGACTGGGCGAGGGATCATGACTGTATGCACGTGTACAGAGCGCTTAACTCCACGGTCTGTCCCGAGTCGCTCCGTGCAATGTTTGTCCCTCGAGGGCGTGTGTCCGAACGGATGACGCGTGCGGTAACGGCGGGACTTCTAGAGCTGCCAAAGCGACGCCTCGCTCGGTCTCAGCACTATTTTTGTTACCGGGCTGCCAGTGCATGGGACAAATTGGATTCACAGACAAGACAAGCGCCTAGCCGCGCTGCCTTTACCAGAGCATTGTCGCGTGCCCCTTGTCAGTGAATCACTTTTATATATTTCCACGCTTTTATCTTTATTTGTGCAGCACTCTAAACTTCTTAACTTTTTACCCTTCATCGCATTCATCCTCAGCTATTCACAGCTGACGTGTCATGATAAATGCATATATGTGCACCTGAGCGGTGTGTGTCAATTTTACTGCTGTTTTATGTTCTATTGACTGGACACATAATAACCACATTGTGGACGTGTCTCTAATAAATGACTTTGACGTCCGATTTATAATTTTGATAATTCCTAGCCTTTTATCAGTGCAAGCTGCATATAAGCGTGTCAGAATTACATGCAAGGCAGCACACATCACATCAGTGTTCGGCTCTAAATTAACTTTCTTGACCGACATTGAACAGTGCCCGAAAGTGAAGCGAAAGTGAAACGAAAGTGAAGCAGAGATCATTGAATAATCGCATGCCGGTAGTGTGAGTGTGAGTGCCAGGCTTTTATTTCAAATTATCATAAACTATTTCGAGGGTATGAGGGTAGGAGATTGATTGGTTTCGGAACGTGTCACCAAATGTTCCCTTTTACCCTAAACATTGCCGTGAATAAAAAATTATATAAAAAGTTAAAGGCAAAACACCTCTCCAATTTTCCTTATATTAAATTTCCATATCCAGGGTCATTTTTTGGCATAATCTTGATGCCAAAAATTTAATGGCCACATTTTGAAAATAAAAATCATTACTTTGTTAACTTAAAAAACGTGATTTTGAAAATTTTCAAATACCTATTTTGCTTGATTAATTTTCCAATGATATGCATATTAATGTAAGTTACTGGTCATATTTTTATATGATATGAGTCAAAAAAGAGGGTTACTCTGAGCATTTTGAAAAATGCCACTGGCTATAACTCGTAAACCGTTTGTAGTATAACTCTGAAAATAGGAGATTAACCCTCGCCCTGGCAGAAGGGGGGTCGATGCGACCCCCCTAAGGTTTTTCGAAGATAGCGTAAAAATCGCGGCGCGCAGCGCCGCCAAATCTGGCACAGCCTATGGGGCATCCTTTTTACATATGACCTAAAAATTTCAGGTACGGGTGACCTTGGGTCAGGTCACCAGGTCAGAAAAACCGGTACAAGGTCATAGTCAAATTTCAATTTTCTTTTTGCACCTGTCCAACTCACAGTTTTGGACTGATTTCCTTCAAACTTTCAGGATGTGCTAAGTTCACCGAGTTGTATAACATAAAGTTCGGGTTTTTGATGTCACTGACCTGAGGTCAGTTAAGCCTATGGGAAAATACTAAATTCGGAAAATACTGCAGATATCCGGTTCGTTCTATCACTTTTGTGCTTTGAAATCACAGTACTTAACAGCAGGTCACTTGGTGCTTCTTTGTTTGGTGTACTTATCCATGGGTCAGGTCAAATGAGGTCAACTGAGGTCAAATGACGTTTTTGCCAATAACTTGGCACATAATGACGCTAGAGCTTAAAAAAAAAAATGGTGTCATTGTGTTTCTGGTGATCAGCCGAATCGAATGATATGCGATATGATGCAATTTGGTTAACTTGAAATTAATTAATTAATTAAAGTTTACTTACCAGTATAACGCCTTTTAGGGCGACTAACGGAGCGAGCGAGAGGGTGAGCCTTGCACGTGCGAAACTTCGAGGGGGTACCTCCAACTGACTTGTGCACGGCACCTTACTAACTGGTCTCTAGCGATGTGCCAAATTTGAGCACAATCGGCCCAGCCGCTCTCGAGATCTGGAAGCGGCACCTTGTACGTGCGCACGTGCAAAATGGGTCCCAACTGACTTGTGCGCGGCACCCTACTAACTGGTCCCTAATCGTGTACCAAATTTGAGCGCCATCGGTCCAGCCGTTCTCGAGATCTGGAAATGACCCCTGCACGTGCGCATATGCAGCAGCACCCCAACTCTGGTACATGGATATGCAGTGCCTAGTGGGTGCCTACCTACATGCCAACTTTCAGCACAATCGGCCAAGTAGTTACCGAGATATTGCAACAATTACAAAACTGACACCTTTTCGTTTTGCACGTGGCACTGGCCGGACTGCTGGCCGCCCTGGCCGCTGCAGCCCTCCGCCGCTGTGCTCGGCAGGCTGAGGGCCCCGGGCGGTCACCAGCAGTCACGGGGGCGCTCCGGCCGTTCGCCTAACCTCACGCTGCTGGGTCGCCGAGCCGAGCCCCACATTTCTATGCGCCGCCATAAGCGTGATTTTAAAACTCGGGTCTTTTTTTTTGGGGGGGGGGGCAAACGGGCTTTGGGGGAGGGACCATGACCCGAAATACCCCCTGGATCTGCCAGTGAGTATCACAGCAACGATATAAAAAGGGGCAAATATTTTCGGGTTGCGAGAAATATAGACATTGCGGGGACTCTACTATCCACCTGTCATACAAAAACGTCCTGGTCGGAATGTATCTATAAATTATGTGGTACTGCAAGACTTCCAATTCTGTAGACTATTTGCTGTTTACTTAAACAGACCGATGGCTGTTTAACCCGCGCCCTGCTGGGGGGGGGGTGTTTGAACACCCCCCCTTGTGGTTTTTCGCGAATATCTCAAAAACGGCGGCGCGGAGCGCCGCCGTTTTTGGTACACCTTATCATACATCAATTCTACACATGTTGTGAAAATTTCAGACCAAGGTCATTCAAGGTCAGGTCACCAGGTCACTTGAAGTGACCTCACCTCATAAAAACTTTCAATGTCTGTCATAGCTACACCGAGTGACCGATCGCTTTGAAACTTTCAGCGATTGCTAAGGGCAATAGCATGTACAAAATGTATATCTCAGAATTTTGATATCGATGACCTAAGGTCAGGTCAATTTTGCGACCTCCCCATTATAAGTCAGAAGGGGGGGGGGGTGTTCAAACCCCCCCCCCCCCCAGCAGGGCGTGGAAATCCAGGACCCCCAGCAGGGCGCGGGTTAACCCGCGCCCGGCTGGGGGTCCTGGATTTCCACGCCCTGCTGGGGGGGGGTGTTTGAACACCCCCCCTTGTAACTCGGCTCCTGGGCCACGTAGCGATACGCGGAAGGCGGCGTTCGAAAGAGCGTAAAAAATAATGACGAAATCACTTCGGTCAATTTTTTGGTCAGGTCAAAGGTCAGGTCACCAGAGGTCATTGAAGGCAAAATTTCGCCGATTTCAAGGTCCAATGTCGAAAATTTCCAAGAAGCCAACGCATAACTCGGGAACCAATAGAGCTATAGCGCCGCGGAAAAGTGCATTCGATAGCCCTATTAACGCCCTTTCTGAGTAATTCTCTCAGATTTGACCTAACGTCAACGGTTTTGCCTGCAGGGGGCAAAAACTGCAAAAATAGCCGATTTTTTCGGAAACAGTTTTTCTGCAATAACTTTTGACCCAAGTCCTGTACGAGCTTACTTTTACCGGCATCGTGTTCCTCTCGTCAAGACGCATCGAATGAACTATAACTTGACCTTGAAAGGTCAACTTGAAAATTTGACCTCAGGTCAAGGTCATGACCTGACCGGAAAGGGTCATGTTGCATATCAGTCGATCCGTATCGTCGAGCTGAACACATCTAAGGCGTTTTCATCGCTCTAGCATGCCTCTATCAAAAGTTATTTGCGAAAAACTGTTAGATACCATTCGTGACCTAAGATGACCTCAGGGCATAAGCAAGGGTCACGGACACCAATTTCATGTTCAGTGTGTCTAAGCCACTTGTAATTCGGTGTTTGGAAGTGTTTATAATGTCTTTCGTCCAAAAGAGGCGCATTTCAATTTTCTCCCATTGACTTATAATGGGGAGGTCGCAAAATTGACCTGACCTTAGGTCATCGATATCAAAATTCTGAGATATACATTTTGTACATGCCATTGCTCTCAGCAATCGCTGAAAGTTTCAAAGCGATCGGTCACTCGGTGTAGCTATGACAGACATTGAAACTTTTTATGAGGTGAGGTCATTTCAAGTGACCTGGTGACCTGACCTTGAATGACCTTGGTCTGAAATTTTCACAACATGTGTAGAATTGATGTATAATAAGGTGTACCAAAAACGGCGGCGCTTCGCGCCGCCGTTTTTGAGATATTTGCGAAAAAACACAAGGGAGGGTGTTCAAACACCCCCCCCCCCCAGCAGGGCGCGGGTTAATTTACTGTTTGCTGTACTTTGTACGGCAAACAGTAAATTTCCTTCCATCGGGTAGGTGAAAAATCAAAATGTTCGACGGCCCATTTTACTCTGCACGATGGGTCTATATCCTTAGGAAGTACAGCGCGATAGAAATGACCATGTCATTTTCGCTAGTTCAATTTCAGTATTGCATACCTCCACAGTTAGCGATGTGCGATTTTCGAGACTGGACAGCGCCGTTCGATTTGCATTACGAGCACCCCGAAACAATATCTTCCATTCCTTTAATTTACAAATCACTCCTTAGCTGGGAATGAGTTCACAAGTAAATTAACTTAAGCGATGGAATTTCACTGAGAACACATTTGCCCTTTCAAGTGATGTGAGACAAAAGTAAGGTTTTGTAAAATAAATTAACTGGGTCGTCTTGTCATGGCTTACCCTGTTCAAAGATACCGCAAGTTTTGTGTCCATTCATCCAGCGGTTCTTGAAGATCATGGAAGAAAAACGGGAGGAGAGGGTCTGTAAAGCCCCCCCCCCCTCCCCAGTCATGCACGGGTTAAGAAGTTCCAATAGGTACAGATGTTCCCAACTTTTGAGTCATTGACCTGACTTGAAAGCCGGAAGGTCAACCAATGACCTAGACCTTTAAAATTGGGTATCATCGACTTCTAGCGGCTCTCTACACACGCGTGGGCAGTTGTTAGAAGCCAAAAACGCTACCTCCCTCCCCTGCTGCTAGGGCCAAATCTAAGGTGACGCACGCTGCCCACATCGCTGTTCAAAAGGCGCAACACACTATGTGTGCGAAATGACATTATCTCTGAGAAATCGTGCAGCCACGGCGCACTGATAGAATGAATTAAAGCGGTGGCGCGCTGGGAGAGTGGGCAGCTGCTTATCGGCGCGCGGCTGTCGCCGCAGAATCGGAGGCGCGGGGAGGGCCAGTTCAGTTGCGGCTCGGCGCAGACCCCAGGATGGCGTGCAGGTACGGACCACCGGTACAGAGCACCGGCCGTGGACACTCAGTATATCACCGCCGCCGTGGCCCAGTAATAAAACGCTCCCAACTACAAAGTCGTACTGTGTTTCTAAAATATTTATCCAAAATACATAAAATTTGGGTGATATCGGAGGTTGATATATTTTGATGTCATGACAAATTTTGGTTAAAATATCGTGCTTTTGACAGGATTTATTCGAACTTAACCCTCGCCGGACCTATTGGTTTTCTACATACGCGCCGGCCGAGGGGGGGGGGGCGGGTACGACCCCCCCCCTCGCCGTTTCGCCCCTGGTGGAGCTAGCGCGTCGCGGAAAAAACGAGCGTGTGCGCCGTTACGAGACGCAGAGATTGGTACCCGATTTTAAGGTCCTAGGTCAACCGGTGACCTCTGAGGTCAGGTCAAGTGCCCCAAGGTACGGTTCAGTTTTTGGTGAATAACTTCGCAAAAAACGGCCGTAGAGCCGCGATTTTGGCAGCATCGTGTTTGCCTCGCTCAGGCGCGTCGAATGGTATACTTTTTGTCCGGGTCAGGTCAACTTGGGGTGTTGACCTCAGGTCAAGGTCAGGTCAGCACCCCCAGGTCACGAAGTTGGTCGAAAGAGGTCATGTCGCGTATCATTCGATTCGGCACGCCTTCCTGAGTCCATTGGTGGCTTTCCCGACTCGCTAGCTCAATTTGATCAAGAGTTATTGACGAAAAACTAATATGACCTTGATGACGTCATAAATGACGTCACGCAAGGTCAACATTGCAAAAGTGACGCATCTAACCTTGCAAGGAGTGCATCAAATTACGATTCTGCGTGCTTGAGATAGTTGGAGATCGTTCCCGGCGCCAGAATAGCAGTTTTCATTTTTCCCCATTGACTTATAATGGTGAGGTCACGAAATTGACCTGACCTCATATGACCTTTAGGAAAAATCCGAGATATACAAGTTGTGGGACTCATAATGGATACTAGATCCTGCAAGTTTCATTTCCCTGTGACATCTCCTCTGGCAGTGAGGGCGTTGCGAAGTTGCGACATCTGAAGACCGTGCAGAGGTTCACTTATGACGTCATAGGTCAGTGACCTGACCTGACCCAAAAATGCGGTTGGTGTCAAAAGATGCGGCTTGGATCAAAGGTCAGGTATGCCAAGTTTCAGCTCTCTATCGCCAGCGTGTTCGGAGCTATCGCGAAAAAACCCTATGGGGGGGCGGCACCCGCCCCCCCCCCCCTCGGCCGGCGAGGGTTAACCCTCGCCCGCACATGGGGGAGGGTGGTTGCCACCCCCCAGGTAGTTTTTCTGCTCTGTACTCAACATTTTAAAGCAAGAAGCCTGATGTTTCGTGTAGCTGCTTCTCTTTCCTTTCTTGATGTCCACTGAAAATTTCAAGTTTTTGTGGTTTTTGGTTTCGGAGATATGACCTATGACCCAAATGACCAAATCTCAACATATTGCGTTGGCTATGGGTCTTGTGAGCTTTCGACACGTTGATTTCGGCTTTTTTTGCCAGTCTTACCTCCCACCTATCATGGAACATGTTGTTCGACGATGTACAGATGTCAAGGTCAGGGTCAAGGTCAACCTAGGTCATCTAAAATAATTGCGTTTTAGGCAAGCTGAATTTACTTTTCGTGAAGTTCTTTGACTGCATTTTTGGTAAAAGCTTCTCAGATCATGATTTCATGTAATATGGACACAAATACAATCGGTGCACACATCAGTACACACACAGACACACACACAGACATACAAACACATATCATTGACCTTGACCTAACTTGACCTGAAATGACCTCAGCAGCAAAAACCTGGTCGGGTAGTGTGAGAAAGAGGTTCTAGCTGGCTTGGCACCAGAAAACGGCATCGTCATCGGTATATGATCAGCAGCGCACTTAATATCCAACGGCGACCCAAAACAGCAACATTTTTTAGTTTGACCTGACCTTGAAGGTCAATGACTGACCTGAGAAGGTAAAACTGGGTATCACTGGATTCGTCCCTTCCCAAAAAAATCTTTTTGGTCTTTACCGCGAAGCACTATCTCCAACAGGAGGGGAGTGGCGCGGGGGGGGGGGGGTGGCAACCCCCCATGTGCGTTCTAGGATGAGAAAATGGCATGTGCGGGCAGGGGCGGCGCCACGGGTTTTCGATAGGGGGGGGGGACGGGGACTTGCCTGACCGAAAATCCCAAAAGTAGATGCTGATCATGTATGCAAAAAAAAAAAAACGAGGCACGTAACGCCGCGAAACTTGGCAAAGCCCAAAACACATCGAATGGTGCATCCCGTTTCCAAATTTTAGGACACCTAAGATCGATCACCTTTTCAAGCATCCTTGCCTCTAAATCAAAATTTGCAGTCTTGCCAACTCAAAGCTGGTTTCCTACAAGCTGCGAATTGCTTAGGTATGAGTAGCAGTGGGGGCATTCCACGTCAAGTGGGACAAAAAATGATCATTTTGAACCTCACCTCCTCCGATTTTTGCGAAACTTTGTGAAACTACTCATCTATAGACTATACGTGAAAAGAAAGGAGAAATATTTTTGTCAAGATATGACGTCACGTTTCCGAGATAGACGTCATCAAACATTGACTTATGCAAGGCACATTATCATCTTTAAAGCGTCATAACCATTGAAGTTTTAGACATATCACCACGAGACAAAGTGTGAAATGGAGGGAATAGGTCAGGCTTTAATTTGAGAATAACAATATTGACGTAATTAACTAATTAGTGAACTTAATTAAAATTCAAAAAATACATTTTGATTTTGTAAAAAATGGGTACCCTTCGATTTCGCTGATTTTTACATATTTTAATCTCCTATACATTAGCTACATCATATAAAAAATCCAGAATGGGCCGACGTCTACGTACCTACTTGTCTTTTGGACTTCGTAATGTCTGGCACTCGCGTGTTTCGTTTTAGCAACCAAGAAGAGGCGCTACCCGGAGATGCTTCTTTCTACCCCAAACCAAAGCAAACCTAACCTGACCTGACGTGACCTGACCTAATCTAACACGAGGTGGGTACACTCGGCACACTTACTACTAAGCCACGAAGATAGCTGGTCATCGTAAGCCAGTTTTTTAATGATGAAATTGGGCATTCTCCGGGCAGCGCCTCTCTTTGGTTGCAAAAAGAAAATACGCCTGACTCCCAGCGCTAGGGGAGAAAAGCCCGGTTTAACCAAAAAAGGTAATAAAAAACGGAATTTGAATTGTAGATGGGGCGGTGGAGAACTTTATCGTGTGCCAATTTCATGGCCCTAGATCAATATATTCAAGATCAAATGAGGTTAAACGTGATCAAAATTGCTATAGTGACTATTTTGCGTTTATACGCCAATTATAGCTCTAAGAGATACTGGCCGATTTTCCTATTTCTTCCTTTATACGACATTTGTAGTGTTATGAGAATCTCTAGTTAATCTTACCATAAATTTGGCAGTTATTGGCTTGCTACGAGTAAGATGTCGCCGGCAGAGGCGGGGATCGGCCGACGCGGGAAACGTCATAGTCACATGTGTTTGCACCCTAATAGTTTAATTTTACCAGTTGATTTTCGTATTTATTTGAACATTAGATTGCCTGTACATTTTTAAGCCTTCACACAAAATTTGACACGAATCGATCATAATCAGCGGTAACAAGCGCGGTGCAAAGATGGAACCGTCCCGCGCCGGCACAGTCTACCATTCAGGCGGCAACGGCCGGCGCCGGCCGCCGAGCCGCTCCGGCAGGAATGTTTGACTTAACTCCGCTATAACTAGAAAAGTTGTGGACCGATATACCTATTTCTTGCACGGGAGGATTTGCAATTCGATTCTGGACAGATACGGAAAGTTTGACGTTAATATAATAATTATGGCGTGAGTTATTGGCGATAAACAGGTGGAGTTAGCGAAATCGGTCCCTTCCACCGCCCGTGCTACGTTGCACTACTTGTTGCTATATCATCCAAAGTTATCGTTGGCCCACTCTAATTTTCTCAGCACGTGTGCCTTACGTGTAGTGGAAGACAATATCTAAATTTGAGCAAAATCGAAGGGTACACATTTTTCACAAATTACATTTTAAGAAATTAATTCAAAATAAAATAAATTCAAAATCACCAAAAAATGTAAAAATTGTCACATTTTACTAGCATAACTCCTTATGTACACGTTTCAGTTTGTTTGAAATTAATAGCTTCAAAAATGTTGAAGCTATAGATCTTTCAAGATTGCAATACACGTCTAATTCTGCTCAAAAAGCAGAAGTTTAGCGACTTGTATCTCTGTAGCCCGAGGGCATATGACAAAATCCTTTCACCCTCAGAGGTTTCACCCAGTCAGTGGCGGATCCAGGGGGGGCAAAATGGGCATTTGCCCCCCCCCCCCCAAAAAAAAAAAACGGCATAATTTTAACATTACGCCTATGGACGATGCATGGAAAGAATCGATAAATTGTTATGGTTTGCCCCCCCCCCAAAAAAAAACTCTGAGCTGGATCCGCCTCTGCACCCAATAGCCAATAAGTATACCAAGTTTGAACAAAATCGCAGAGGTGGCCGATTTTGGCTGTCCCGGTTGACATGGAATGCCCCAGTGCCAACTATTCTTACGTTTCGTACTTTCAAATTTTCGATCTTACGTCTGGTCAGCTTCATGGCTTCACCATCATAAAGTCATGGAGGAAAAGTGGGAATGTCTTCTGCTCTGACAAGTGCGCCAAAACTGAAATATAATTTCAGAATCATGACATCACCACCGGATCCATATGCAACGGGCAGGGTGCAGCTAATGGCTAGCCGTCAGTGGTCATGTCATCAGTGGTCACTCAAAAGGTCATGCTAGGTCATGGAAGGTCACCAGCCGTTATTTGATCACACTTTCTGATGGATTTTACTTACCAAGAGCTTCGCGGGAAAAACGAGCGCATGCACCGTTGAAAAAAAAACTGAGTGAAAGGGTCACCCGAGCTTCAGCGAGACACTCTATTGCGGCCGGACGAGCAGACGGATGCGCGCAGCACGGCGCCAACACACACAATGCCGGCCCAGCCGGCGGTCACTCGAGGCGCTCACGCTCTCGGCAGGTCACCCTAACACTAGTGACACATGTTACCACCAGGTGGCTAGACCAGCGCACAGCGGGCGCGGGCTGGCGTGACCACTTTTTTAATAAATAAAAGAAACCCTTCTCAAAATACAGGTGCAACATTGCACAAGAACATACTGCAAAATGCAAACGCAGACAACGCTAACTAGACACAGGCGCAAATAAGTAACGAAGAAATGCGTGATTGAGTAAATAACAGAATAAACGCAAAACAAGGCATCGGTTCATAGCATTCCATGGAACTAACGGAGCGACACTACATAATCTTTCAAATGACCCGGTAATCTAGTTTGACGTCGCGGGCGGCCGGCGGCCAGGGACGGCGGAGCAGGGGGAGGGGGTAGTGGAGCAGGCAGAGAGGACGTCGGCACTCCAGAGACAGGCTGACGAGGTGTGGGAGCGATGGCGATCTCAGCAGGAATAGGGGACGATGAATCAGCTGGGGCGTTCTACGACAAATCGACAAATAAAAAATTAAATTTGCACCCTCATATTTTATTTTTCGTTGAAAACTGGTGTAAGGGCTTGTGATGGGCGGGGAAGCCAGCTGTCGCAAGGATTTTTTTCTTCGAACAACGGTTTCCGAGATATAGCCTCGGGCAATTCCTGGAGGTCGCGCTGCAGCCATATGTTTGGCGGCCTATAACTCAGAAACTATTGGTTTACTATGATAAAAACTTTATATGGTTCAAGTTACAATCAACCAACAAACATTTTGGCTATCTCGGATTTTCAATTTTTGAAAATTTTGAACACGTGACCTTTTGACCTATTTTTCGAAGAGTGACCTTGATATTTTCCCCACTGAAAGTTAAAGTTTTGTCTGATGGCGATTAAAGCCTTATCAATTGTCATTCATATGCAATAATAAAAAAGTGGTTTTCGCCCTGCGTTGACCTCATGTCAGGTCATTTTTATGACCTGTCCATTATTACGAGCGGGATCGACAGCGAGATCTCGAGAACAAAGCAAGATAGCGACAAGCGGTAAACGTTACAGGGTACACACGGATAAGGTCTATAATTTTTACTCAAGGCCATTTTTAGGTCAGGTCAAAGATGACGTCACAGGAGCAAAAAGGAAGTCCAAATAGCGGCACTACAATATATATGAAGTTTTTCTCGAATAACTTTCAAGGTATCCCAGCTAGGAGCGAACTAATAGCACCATCGTGATCCTCTCGTCGATCCGCATCGAAACATATGTATGTTGACCTCGAAAGGTCGAAAGGTCTAAAGTTGACCTTAGGTCACGTGACCTGAGGAGTTCTATAGCCTTGGTTCAGACGCGAAGTGGCGATAGCCAGGGTCGCCAGTGAGATTGCGCCGCCATCAGGATTGATACGCCTTAACTCACTGCGCAGCTCGCCGATGGCATGTTCAGCGGACGGGTTCTTGTGACCGCCGGCTGGGCCGGCATTGTGTGTGTTGGCGCCGTGCTGTGCGCATCCGTCTGCTCGTCCGGCCGCAATAGAGTGTCTCGCTGAAGCTCGGGTGTCTGCTACTGGCGTGGTAGTAGACACTACCACGCCAGTTTTTGGAGTTTGGAACTAGTTTTTGGAGCTGAATTCGAATTTAGCAGCCATGTGAAAATCTACGATGTAGTTTTGGTGTCTTCGTAACATCTTACAAAGCTGTCAGAGGCGGTTTAGATATTAAATGTCTTAGCTTTGCGACTGTCAACACATTCTAAATTATTCAACACATTCTGTGAATGATTTAGTCATTCTTACGCGAAAACAAGCTTATAGATATTCGGAATATTGGGGGGGGGTACTGTACCCCCAGGTAAATTATTGGGGGGGGGGGGGTCCGGACCCCCGCGTACCCCCTGTGGCGGAGCCCCTGGCGCTGCACCGGAATTATGGTAATCTTCTCCAACCAACAGGTTCAGATGCGCCACCTTTGTCACAAGGTGCCAGTTCCGACAAATACGATGAAGCGTAATAGAATGGCAAGAATAGGGGCAGGGCTGGGAACACTTAAATTTTGATTTTTAGTACCGTAAAGTGGGGCTATTTGAGACAGTGGGGCTATTTGAGACAGTAAGGTAGTGGGTTAGTAAAATCGCTGTAAAATGAGAACCGTTTGATATTTTTTCGCCATTTTTGCTTAGGCTGATGTGGAATTGAACAGTGAATGACCTGAATAACCTTTTTGAAAATCTCGAAAAGTTTTGAAAGAAATTTGGCATAATATACGAAATACAGAAAAACGCACAATTTAAGTTGCTCGAAAAGGACCCGTACCTGCAGCTTAACATAGTTGAAATTTTAACAGCTTCGGCACTGCATCTATCGTTACTACCATTTTACTTATAGGCTAAGCACACTTTTCATGAAAACATTATACATTGACCCCGTTTCCATGGGCATCACTGATCCGGATCAGTGCCTCGTAAGGGCTTAGGCTGCCCATGGAAACACCCGTAATCCCTTACCGCTGATCCGGATTCTAATCCAGCTTCGAAAGAAGCTGAGCCGTTACGATAGGGATTAATGTTTGACTTTTTAATTTTCTTATTTTGATTTTAATTGTCTTAATGGGCCTGGATGCATATATCACATTACGAAATATTTTATTTAAATTATACTATTATTAGAATGATATGTTACAAAATTTGGGCTTTATTTTTAAAGATTTAAACCATTGGAGATATTTGTTTGTGCATTCCTCCTGCACGGAGTCAAGCATTCCGTTGCGCAACAGCATCCACCCATCAGTTATCTTGCTACGATCCATTGTGCCGATATTCTAAATCTATTTGTTTGGTGTTAAATGGCAAATCAATTTTGCAATCTTTTCCAGCATTTTTTTCATTACCCGTGTAATCCCTTACAGCACAAATGCAAACTTTCTCGATGTTGCATCATTTGCCTGTCAACTATTGTCACATATAAATTTAGGACAATGGGGGCCGATTGCCGCGGTGGCGTAGCGGTATGATTTTCGCTTTGTGAGCCAAAGGTCTCGGGTTCGAAACTCGGGGTCGCCCGAAACGTTTTCTGAAGTAATAAAAGACGAACGAATTACTATGTAAATTTATTTGTTTATTATTATTTTTAACATGAATCGAACTGAAAAATGAGTTATTGTAGAAAGTTTGGAAGATTTTCCCAATAGCCGAGTTTGCTATCGGTATGATAAAAGAAAGCCAATCTTCAGGACGTAAGATCCTTGTCGATTTTTGCACAATACCAGGCAAAAATGTTAGCTGGACTTTTTATCAATTGCCAAAGTGCGCCAAACTCGTCTCTCCTAAGCCGATCAGTAGCGGCTGACCAGGGTATATTGAATTAGGGGGTAGGACCAAGTTTAGTAGAGATGATCTCAGCAATTATCTTGTTTTATATGGCGGTTTCCATTATCACAATATTATTTTTGATATCATGAAGTTTGTATATCTCGGTTTTACGAAAAATAGTAGGGCAACAAAGATAAATTTCGCGAAAAAATAATTTTAGTTGGAAACATCCATTCTGGTATGCAAAATTCAGTATGAAGCCCAGTATGGTAACCGTCTAGTGTGCTTCCAAGGCTGAGTAACTGATATCAACAGGAGTTGTTTACTATTTTGCCTTACGTTGCTAGGTGGTTGCTAGGGAGCTGAGGATACCCTCTTGCGCGATCATTTGCACTTATTTTCCTCATTATATCGACATGTTGCTGTTTCTGAGACCTAACTCATGCTAAGAAAAAAAGCAGTTTTCTTAAAATGTGTATTTAAGTGCCGTACTATTAACACAGCTCTGCAATTCTGCTTAAATATCTGCAAAACCCTGATTTCCCGGAAAATTGTTGGTGGTGATGGGGATCGAGCCCGTCGATGAAAAGTAAGTCAATATTCAATTGCTTCAAAACGTTATTTTTTGTTGTTCTGTGAAATAGCAATGCAAAGACCGATGATAGTGCCAGTGTTGAGCTTTCCAATGAAGCATTGCAATTAGTAGTAAGGTTATTATCACCTAAGATATCTTCCATCAAATATTAGATTTCTGCCATTGTCTTGCTGTAGAACAGGGTTACTTTCAGTCTCTTGGGAACACGATTTGCCGGTCTCAGATCGAAAAACACTTCAAAAAGCGGTAATAGACAATGAAATTTCCCATCTGATAGCATCTCGGGTTTTTATATATCCTGTCTAGAATTTTCATAAATTAGACGCAAAAATGGCCAATTTCGTCAGATTCCGAATTTTTGCCATTGGTTCTAATGTAAAGCATGGCTACTTTCAGTCTCTTGGGAACACGATTTCCGTACCTCAGATTGAAAAACACTTCGAAAGTCGCAGATAGTAGACGATTTATTCTACAAGATAGCATCTCGCTTTTTTCTGTATCTGGTCATGTATCTTCATAAAACCCTCTCAAATATAGTCAATTTAGCATTAAAGTCTATGGATTTAGAAGAATTTTCATATCCGACTAGATTTGGGCTACCATGTCTGTTGACCGGGGGCCGGCGGCTGACCTCTTATTTCACTGATCCGGATCAGTACCGGCTTTGCCCATGGAAACGGCCCCAGTCATCCGGATCAGTAGCGGCTTCACTGATCCGGATACGAATCCCTTTGCCCATGGAAACGTAGTCATTGTTAACGTTACTGCCGATGACTGCCGATTGCGTAACCCATTGTCTCAGAATCCCGATGATGCCCACCTGGTCAAACCTCAATCGATATGCCAAATAGCTACTGATAATGGTGATGCGATTGCACCCGAGAAGACTTACCACCATCTACTTGAAGTGCATCGAACTCTCGACATGAGCAACACGGGTGAATCGGTCGTGGTCACAAACGTGCAGTGGGCTCATGTTAGGTACTTTTAGTAGCAAGCAATATTTACATGTTCGCAGTGTAACATAATGACCCTTTAGCTGGTGACCAAACTAGTTATTCTGATGAATATGTCCTTAAAATGTGCTTCATCAGTCACTGACTTGTCGACAATCAACACATGCCTGCCTTGGTTGACCAAAAACACCATTGAAGATTACTTAACACATGAACGTGCTGTTAGGTGAGCCTATGCAAGTAGGTACTTGATGTGGTAGGGTAACCGGTTCATTGCTATAGCATGCAGCGATCGAGGAAAATCGGCATAAAATCAAAACCGCTTAACATTTTTCTGTTATTTCTTCGCATGAAGATGTGCAATTGAACAAGGAATCATGCAGACCATTCACTTAAATGTTTTGGGAAATCTTATAGCTCGTTTGATTCATTACAGTATGCTTCATAAGGTAGCGAGTCTGTCTCAAATAGCCCCACCGACTTTCAGTACATCTGTTTTCACGCCACCAGGGTTATATGCAAAAACTTTCTTTCAAAATTTTACTGTCGTTGACTTTGAAATGGTCCTTAATGATCATCCTGTCATTTTGAAAGTTTAGGGTCACATCATATTATGATAGCATTAGCATATAGTGATGCAATTCATAACCTACCGAAATGAAGCATCCTACGAAAAAGGAAAATATTGAATACATAGGAAATATAATTGTCTTTGCAAAAATGACTTTTGCCAGAATGATCAAAATTTAATTTCCAATCGCATGGCGTTTAAAAAATTATTCCTAGCGTGACCGATTTTGTTCAATTTCTTCGTAACTAAAACTGTCTCAAATAGCCCCACCCTATGGGGCTATTTGAGACAGGCTTTAACTAACAAAATATCCTTAATCATTATTACTAGCTGAACCAAATGCACCTATATGAAAGAGCTCACAGGGAACTACATTTTTGCATTTTACATGCTATAAGAAATATGAACCGTCTTGAAGGGAGAGGCCAAAAACTGTAAAATCCGTTTCAAGTAGCCCCACTTTACGGTACCTATTGGATTCAATTAGTCTGTGACCTGACATGACCCAGTGGTAGGTAGTGGTAGTGGTAGGGGTAGTGGTAATGGTAGGAGGTAGGGGTAGGGGTAGGGTAGGGGTAGTGGTAGTAGTAGTGGTAGGAGTAGTGGTAGGGGTAGGGATAGTAGTAGTGGTAGGGGTAGTGGTAGGGGTAGTAGTAGGGGTAGTGGTAGGGGTAGTGGTAGACGAAATCATATAATAAAACGAAATCATACATATTTTCGTGAACATGTAACAATCTATTCGCAACATGATATTACAATAGCTAGGTAAATAGTATTAAATCAATTGACGGTGCATATAATATGTTTTCACTTCTCTCACTCTCTCTCTCTCTCTCTCTCTCTCTCTCTCTCTCTCTCTCTCTCTCTCTCTCTCTCTCTCTCTCTCTGTCTCTCTCTCTCTCCCTCTCTGTTCTTTTCCCACCTCCCTCCCTTTCTCTCTCACTCTCACTCTCTCTCTCACTCTCTCTCTCTCTCATTTTTAATTTTTATCTAGATCAATGATGCTCAATTGTGCTGCAGATTTCGCCCATTTTATAAACCCCCCGTTCGTGTTGATCGTTTCGTTAGTTGCGATGTACGCTGCTTCGGTTGCTTTTCTAATCGCTTTTGAAGAGCATGAAGCTATAATTTCGTAGGGCGCTGGGTCATCTGAAGAAAGCTGAGAAATTCTCCAGTCAGCATTCCATTGTCTGGGAAGTGTTGCTTTGCTTTGCAAGAACTCGCTAACACGGCTCGAGAGCAAGATACTGCCTGGTGACTGCCTGGTGAACTGCATGAGGGACACAGCTGCATCGGCATGAGCAACTGCACTTGAGCTTACCGGTGGGGAGACCCAGTGCCGAGCAGCTTCCTTGTCCTCGCTTGCCAGCCCACTAAGTTGCTTGTCCTGCTTCCAACCCTGCATGCCAGATTTCCGAGTGTCTGCTGGGACTGCTTCTTGGACATTGGCCAAGAGTGATACGTCTGTCACTGCAATTGTGTACACACAACTTGCAAGGAACTATGCCAAGAGGGAGTGGCAGGGGCAGGGCTGCAGGGAATGGCACACGTGTTGTCACAAACTCTCAGGCCCAGAGAGCAGAGGCTGGATCTGCTCGAAAGGCTCTTCAAAGCCAGGCTCAAGCTGGAAGGGTGCATGATGGCAGCGACCAGGGTGCTTCTGCATGTGGGATGTGTGAGGTTTCTGTGGGGGATAACGCAATTGGCTGTGACCGATGTAACGCCTGGTTCTGTCCCTCTGAGATGTGCACGGGGTTACCTGAGAATGCTATTGCTCTGATAGCTTCTCTGCGAGATGAGAACTCAGTCCTGTTTGTGTGTACTGGATGTCGTGTAAACCCCGGTTCAGGCGCCTGGTCTAAACCTGTCACTCGAAGCAAGCAAGGTGAAGGTGAAAATGATGATCTCAGCTTGAAACAGCTCTACATGACAGTCAAAGGTTTGACTTCTGAGATGGCTAAACTTGCAGCAAAACTTGATGAGGCTATCTCTAACAGATCTTCCAGCTCCACCCCAGAGAACGACCTCTCATCCCATCCATCCATCGAAAGACAAACTCCTCCACCTGCTGCACCTCTGCCTGCAAACAGGAACACAGTCCTGTCTGATCCAAGCTATCGGGCAGCGATCAGAAAAGAAGATTAGAAGTTAGAGAGCGGGAAAAGAGGCGTTTTTCTGTAGTCATCAAGGGTCTTGCAGCAAGAACTCCAGATGGGATAGCTGCAGAGTTTGGTGAGCTAACTTCACAGGTAATGGGATCAAGGGTGACTCTGACTGACATTGTCAAGATAAAGGACCATCCTGATTTGTGCAGGGCAAAAACTGATTAGAAGCCAAACTATCGTACTTGAAAAGCAAAGTCATGAAGGGATCACAGTTTGATCATGGTCTCTATATTCGCAGAGACTTGACTTACAGTCAAAGGAGGAGCTCAAAGCTAGACGGGAAAATCAAAATCAAAATCAACACGTCCAGGCAGCACCAGCGAGTGACCCTCAGACACTTGTAGCTGAGAGCACCAGGGTAACGTCATTGAAAGCCAGTCAGGCAACTTCAGCACAGGATAGTGCAGGGACAGCGGTCCAGACCAACC